>NW_009186410.1:36439-40154 GCF_000690835.1 Fulmarus glacialis
AAATTCGTCTTTCTCACTCCATCCTTTAAAAAGCCAAGAAGTATGAAATGCCAAGAAGCACCCACAAAGCTTAGAAAAACAAAATTCTCACATTTCGATGAGAGAATGTTGCTTCAGGACCACACTTCCCAATTTTGCTGAACTGTAAATACCCCCTTACAGTGCTGCAAATATGCAAACGTTATCCTAACTTGATCAGTGCCACAAATACTGGCCACTTATAAGAAATAAGTCTCCAAGTCTCCACCCTAACAGTTATTTTAAGTAGAACCTATTTTATTATAAAGCAAAGTCTTGATTTTGAAAAATATTCATTGATTTTAACAACTCCAGATACATGAGCAAGCATTTTATTGTGCCAACACAATAAAATGAACTCACCATTAGCAGTGATGCCTTGGATAAAGAGGGAAGTGAGACAGATCAGTCATTAGATATCACTAACCTTGAAAGTGAGTAATAGCAAATAATAGTATATACTTTGCAAATTTAGATCCACAATATTTGACTAAAGTCATAGAAGTCAGCAAAATAACTGGGAACCAATATTGAAGTCTCCAGTCCTCTTTTTCACTGATTGTGGGTCTTAGAGCTGCTCTTAGCCTTTCAAATAAGATGGAATACGGAGGTGGTGGAGAATAGTAAGTTTTTGTCTCACACAGTATCTTGAACTTTACGAAGTCACTTAAAGCTTCTGAAGCCAATTGGCTATCTTATCTATAATTTGTATCCATGTCACACGCCAGTATAACAACCCTCAAGGATGTGTCATATCATGCGTCATTTTAAAGTTCCTCTATGGAAAGTTACCTAAAGATATTCCCCCACAGGTTTATTATTACATAGTGGAAACACCAGATTAAAGGAGTAATTTTCAGGCCTTCTGTGAAAGTCAAGGATATGCATTACCTACACATATTGGTAATAAGCAACTGTCAGCATAAACAACATCTGTAAACTCATTAGTGAAGGGAACATTACCTTTCATTTAGCAACAAGGTATTAGTCAGCCTACAACCATAAAAAGTATTCACAATCTATACTGATAGAGAGGAAAAGTCTCCCTCTCTCTTTTATTTAATAACTTTTATAAACCTAAAAGAGCTGAGGATCCTGCTTCAGTTCTACGCTACAGTTTAACATCAAGTCTTCACCACTAACCACCTACCTGCTCTTACCAGAACGACAGCATGGAAAAAAAATTATCCATTTGCTTTCCTGTTGAACAGGAACGTAGAAGTCAAAACTCAAATAATGTAAAATTTCAAGACTGAGTAAGCGCACACTTTACTTAGCAACAATGACTGTCCCATCACGTTGTATATTTCACAATACAAAAAGCGAGAGAGATGCTGTCTCGTGAAAAACTGTATGAAATACAAGAAACATGACTGGCACCTGTGGAATGAGCTTTCTTACTGCAATTTTTGAACATCTCATTCACAGGACTTGGATAACTTCATCAATGGGCCATTCTTGCCAGATTTCTCAGACAGGCTCATTGATACTGGATTCTAAACAGCAGCTAGTTCAACGGCACCGAAATGAGACTGACAGAGATGGTGCAGGTGTAACACACAGCCTCAGAGGCACATCTCGCAGATGATGCATATCCCTGCCCACCCAACATGCTGAAAAAAAAAAAAAAGATTTTTACACCACACTAAGTGCTGGCTACAGCTTACCGCCTCCCAGCCCTCCTTCACCCATCACATATGTGAACCTTTTAACAGAGACAAAACATGTTTTTGTTTTTGGCAGGCCGTTTCAAAGAACAGCTCAAAGAGATATTCTTTTCACTAAGTCCCTAAAAAACAACTAAAGCACTACTGAAAACAGACTTTCAGCATATTTTGTGATCCAGAGGCAAAGCAAGAATAAAAAGTTTGTCTTTTATTTCTTAGCTGCATCTGTGGCATTCAAGATTAGCTAAAGAGAACGATTAAGAAATAAGGAAAAAAGGTTTTGTAGTGAGAGTTCTGCCTGGGAACTCTAGAGAACTGGGTTTTGCTTCTCCCTAAGTCAAACTCCCCATGCAACGTTTCTAATACTATTATATAATCAAACTCAAAAAGGAGAAATGCAATTTACTCCTCCCAAAGGAAAAAAAAACCCTCAACAAACCCAAAACCTTGCTGATACAACAGATGCACGATCATTAACAATAATTGCTGGGAATATATATTTAAATATTAATATAGTGTAACATATGCAGCTGCTGAAAAAGCAATGAGAAAAACAATGTAATGGCTTCAAAAAACAGACACCACCAAAAACTCCGATGATGTTAAAAACACACAGAGTACACTGCATTTTCCACTAGTATTGCTGTTGGGAGCTGTCCCTCATTTTAAAGGCGCTATGACTTGCAGAGACAAGGCCTAGAAAATATAATCATGAAAGAAAAAGACAAATTGTTGATCGTATTACAGCTGTTACTATTAATCATAGAACTGTTATTAATCATAGGAATAATTTATATTAAGAAATAATATTCTTTAATGATGAAAACATTGATTCCATTTCAACTATTCTCTGTTGGCTGTGAAAAGATGCTCAAAGCCCTACTTACGCCTTTCATGCTGCTCCGTCAAATCCAAGATAGTCTGCGAATGACTGAAGGGTGTTATGTTATGACAGTTATTCAACTGTTTTCTAATTAGCAAACAATCAGGAATAATACGGAATACTACTTTCAGTGAGAACTAATTGTCTTTTCAGATCCTTCTCAAAGCATTTCACGTGGGAAATAGCCAAAATTATGTCTAATGCCATTTACTCCGTAGATACTTTATTATGACAAAAATAATTGGTAGCTAGCTTTAGCCTCCAAACCAAAACATCGCACAGTAACTACAGAAGAAACAACCCTCACTAGCACGTAAAGTGGAAGGCTTGCCGAATCCCAGGCAAGGTTAGCATCAGAGTGACCACTGTCAGGTATTCATAACTAACATAGCCTCCAAAACAAAACATCACACAGTAACTACAGAAGAAACAACCTCACTAGCACGTAAAGTGGAAGGCTTGCCGAGTCCCAGGCAAGGTTAGCATCAGAGTGACCACTGTCAGGTATTCATAACTAACATACAGAATGAAATGTAGATCCTCTCCAAGGATACAAGAACTAGCATGTGCTATTTGGCATGGGGCCCAAATAGATCTACAGTTATTTATACAACAACTCAGACTGCTTTATATACAAAGGCTTTGGCTAAATAATCTTATAAATATATTTCCTTCTCCAGTTGCAAATGACAAAACCATAAAATAAATCACGACTTTTCTATAGTCTGTTTCTGAACAAACGCAGGTAACAGGAAAACGCTCCAGCTTCCAGGGACAGAAACTGTTAGTTGTGTTATTTTAGTGTGTCATCTCCAAAACATCCTGACCCAGGTTACGCTCACACCTACTAACTGAAAGGCCAAAACCTAGAATAACGATACCAAGAAGTAAAAATTAACTACTGCTTCATTGCCCCACGTGAGGAAATATAACTGACTTTCACCACTTGCTGCCGTCACACCTATCTAACATTTTGCTCAAGTGAAAAGTGGTGTAAACAACCAGTCCCCAAATTCTTTTTGTTTTCATTTAACCGGCACAGTGCCTCGGGGATTACTTCTGCTGACTCTGCTCTTAATTATTTGTTTAGCTTTCCCCTTAGTGACCGAGTTACTGCTCAGGAAAACAAAACACACAATCCCCCCCC
>NW_009186411.1:0-5609 GCF_000690835.1 Fulmarus glacialis
GCGCCGGGTCGGTGGTACCAGGCACGAGGAGCAGAGCCCAGCCGTGCGGGGGGGTTGAGTCCCTTCTCCCAGCGCTTCGGTATCAGGGCAAAGGCCCTGTGGCAGCGCAGCAGAAGGCACCTCACCGTCGAGGCTCTGGAGAGCTTTACCTGCTTTACCTGCTCCGTCGCCACGCGCTCTTTTTCTCCCTCTTTTATTCCAAGAGATGGAGCCGGAGGAAACTCCTGCGTAAAGAAGAGAGCCCTGCTCTCTGCAGGGCTTGCAAACATCCAAAGTCGGAAAACTCACTTCACACAACTGCGGGTGACCAAACAGAAACGTGTAGTGATTATATACTGCTACTGTAGTGCCCGTACCTGTACAGGAAAGCCACAAACTACTGAATTACAGTCTCTCAAAGAAGAGGACTTTCATTTAGAGCCTTATCTGACACTAAAGCAATCTGCTGGCCAAATTGTCTCTGATTCAAAACATAAATGCAGTACATATCCGTACTAACTGTTTAAAGTTCTCTTTTTCAAATAGCAAACTTTTTTTTTTTTTTTTTTAACCCTCATTTTTTGGAAAGTAGTTTTGGAAGCATTTTTGCAGAAACTTTCCATAGACAGTTCCAGCCAGCATGGAAAATTTTATCCCGATCTTTATATGTTGGTCTTGATAGCAGAAACTGTAAATGTGGGGAGTGTCAGAAACCATCTTTACTATAAGCCATCTTACTAGCTCTGTGGGGGAAAGTATAGCCACATGGTATCACATAAACATCTGTAGAGCTGGTACTGCAGTTAAACAGGAGAATAATGTTACGGAATATTTCATTTCACTTCTTAGAAGAGTACAGATGGGCCAGGATTAATCTAACATAACTTTAGGTACCCCAGGGAAGATGCCCAGTTAGGACCACCACCCAAAGCTCTTTTCTGAGCAGCGTCCCTCATCTTTTTCAGCTATCTGTAGAAATGTTTCACTGGAGGTGCGAGGCTGTACAAGAGTCTTGGTTTTCTTCATTAATTTCTACAGGCTCTTTATGAGAAGTGTACAGAAGATGGGCATAGACTACTTTTTGAAAACCTTTTGGGGGAGAAACAGGCATCTCCTGCTTAACTTGCTTAAGATCCAGACTGCCCTCCCCCCCAGAAGTAACCGCCTGTTGAGTATAGAGGGAGCACAAGAAAAACACTGTCACTAAGAAGCTTCACTTATCTTTGTAATGCTCATGAAACGGTACATGGCTTATGGTACACAGAGATAAGTAATACAGACTAAACCACGTGAAATGTCTGAGTTTATATATTTAAATGTTTATGTGTGTATCATCAATATACTCCATCCAAGGGGCGTATGAGAGCCCAGGTACACTCACCATACAAAATACAATATAATGAGTGTTTTAAGGTTCACTGGGTCGACCATTCTGCTAAGTAAAGCTACCCAAGCTGGCGGCAATTACAACACTGCCACTAGCAAAAAATTTGGATGGTTACTTCCATTTTACAAATGGGTGAAATTAAACCACAGATTCAGCTCTTAGTGAAAATAACACATAACACCTATGTCAGCTGGGATTTCAGGAGTCCCAGCCCTTTGCTTCTCAGTCCAGAGACTTCTCTAATGGAAATACAGACCTTACAGATGGGGAATTCTGTAAAACAAACGAAACAACAAACCCAAAAAACAGCTGACTGCCATAGACTCCCTCCCTTCAGGCATGCCTGTAATACATCAGATTCAGGGAGATTAAAAACATGGACAGATATTTCACCTTTTCTACACTAAAAAATTGAGGCGGCATGTGTTGAATATTCATTGCTAGCAGTTGCAGACTTTTGCACAAAGCAGCAGCCACATAATGAGCCTACGCATGGTAGAACAGTTAAAATTACAATCAGACATTGTTTTTTAAAAGTAACCCATTAAAATAATACCCTACATCTTGGCAAAGATGAAACGCGCCCAAGGTACACCTCTGAGACACTGAAGTTCCACACTTCTTCATTATTAATGATTCCAGTGGGTTATTTTCTTGAAAACGATAGATAGTATTTAATGTTTTGTTACCCTAGGGCTGCAGTACTCTGCTCGCGTATCTGCACGAAGCACCTTGCTAATGCCTGGGAAATGTGAGGCAAAGATAACGCTTATCGCAAAACTTCATCGCTTAGCAAGTGCAGTTTCATTTTCTATAGGAGCAAATTAGCACTATATAACACCTCTAGCCTACAAGCCATCAACACAAAAGATGTTTCAGGCACATTATAGCACTGGAAGACTTTGCAAGGCCTGTCAGTACACTATTCAAAGAGTTATTAAGCGCATGAATTTGGGATTGTTGGAGTTTGAGGGGGAGGTGGCTGCATCTCTTTCATATACTAACATGATCGGAAAGGAGAGGGGTTTCTTGGCTGCTATAAATTAGCATTTTCAGCTCTGAGTGTGGTCTCCCAGACACAGTTTATAGCTGAAGCCATACAGGTTTTTTTGTTCCTACATCCAGCGGATAATAAAAGATGGAAAGTTACTGCATGCTTTTATCTCAGAAATATAATGAACAGAAATACCACCCCATGAGAGCTTTGCTTACACTGCCGTTATCGCAGTGGCCCGAGCAACAGTTGACTCTGACCAGGTTTTTCTCAGCAACTGCTCATTTTGATTCTCCGAATTGCTAAGACCACCAACTGCAGTAACCAGTGGATAATGGGAGCTGTAAATAAGGTGCAGACGCTGTCCTTTGTAGAAGGAAGCCATCCATCACTGTGCAGAAGAAATGGAATGAGATCACCCCAGAAGAAGTGGTTATCTTAATTCTCGGCTGAAAGTCCCTCTTGCAGGCCACCCAGCAGCACTCAGTAATAAAAACCTGTGTTTAACAGCTCAGTTTTATATGAATAGTCTGTTTTGCCCCATCCAGGTAAGCATATGATCAGTTGGTGAAATCTGCCTCCCCAACACAGATTTTGGCACACTGGTGAACTCAGGACGCATTTCACTGCCCCACCCTATAGCAGCAACGTTTGATGCTCCAGGATGGACTCCCAGGTTGGGAGTTTCCATCAGCCTTACACCAACCTGCTTGTAGCGTTTGTCTGCAGCACGGTGCTAAAACACCTCAAGTCTTTGTTACACAACTGACGGAAGGATTTGAATTCTTCAAGCGTAGGTATGCTTTGTCCACACTAGGGAGCGGTACCTTCACTTCGCTAGAGGTAGAGAAACTCATTTTGAGGAACTGTGAACATTCGTACCCCATAAGAGCACCTGCGTTGATACACACCCACTCAAACACCCACACTCAGAAGACCAAGTATTTTGCCAGGGTGAATCCATGATAAGACTTGTACAGGTGCAGTTTGGCGGAGCAACCATCACACACCTAAGCAAAATTACACGGTATCTTAGCTGATTGGCAGCTCAGTTTTGTTCTTAGTTTTTTTTTAAAAAACTGGCTAAAATTTTGCAGGGAGAAAACCTTTGTTTTAAAATAAAGAATGACAGTTTATGGAAGTATTTTTCAGGATTTTACTGCAAACCAATGGGTTTGGTCACAAAAAAATAGGATACATATAACCATGTTAATTATATTACATTACAATGATGGTATACATTACAAGTAAGTCTGTAAGTTTAAATATACATCTAGAGTTACAACTCAATGTACAGATCTTCTTTACAGTACATACAATCAGGAATGAAAAACCCCCCAAACCATAAATAATGCCCATTTTACAGATGACATCTTTTAAACTAAAAAAGAAAAAAAAAAGAAACCAACAGCTTTGACCGACTGCAGCTGGGGCATTTTGGTCCATAAAAACCCTTTCTAAAAATAGAAATCTTTTTTCATAGCAGCAATGCTTTCTTCAAGCATTTGGATACAAGTAATTGTGAGCCCATTTTAATATTTCTAGTTGACTGTATAGATTTACAAAAGAAATTTCAAAATTACACTTAATTTATCTTCCAAATATGGAAGAAACAAACAATGCCCCACATTGTGGTATCCTGCAAGTGTCCCATTGATGCTTTAAACTAAGTCCATCTGTAGTACGCAGACCACACGCATACCATTTGTTCACATAGTAAACCCACATAAATGAACTGAGAAACACACTCTGCAACAGGGAAAGCTTTGGAGCTCACAAGATCTCATCAGAAAAAGGCACATTTCATAAAATCCTCATCACGTTCACATAGATCTTCAGGCAAGGCTTTTCGGAGCATGATTTCAAAACATCTTGTTCTTACTCCTACGATCTGCTGTAGGAGTCTATGGCAGCAGTCACTCTTGTTTTTCTTTCCCAAGGAGACAGCACCACTTTGGGGGAAGAACGAATGGAAATGAAAAGCCTGTAAAGCTCATTTAGAGAGTGATGTGCTCTTCAAAAAAGCTTCCAGCAAACAGTGTAGTTGAAATTAAGGCTGCAAAGCTGCCATGGTGGAAATGTGCAAATTCTCTTTCAAGATGACTGGTCAACTGGCAGTTCCACCAGAAGGCCAAACAAAAATAAAAATAATAGTTATTATTATTTAAAAACGAACGAAAGAAAAATGTTCACAAGAAAGAGTCCACGGGCGGAGCATAGGAGAAGCCCAAAAAAGCCTCAGCGGCTTCTTTGACGCTGGCGGTGATGAGGATGCTGTCCGGGGACTGGCCGATAGAGTTGGGGACTGGCTCATCGGTAAACTCCGGATCGAAGTGTCGCAGGTCACTGGGGCCACTCTGTGGAAAGGGCAGAAAAGGAAAGACGCAACATTTAGACCCAAATGTTTTCCAAGTGCACAGTTCAATTCAAAATGGGGACAAGCACCCTTGTGCAGAGACTCACAGTGTTATCACCTCGGGCCCACTGTTAAACAGCCTTTGCCAGTTTTAGTTTGACCTTTTTTTTGTATCCTGCTGCATATTGTCTCACTAAAAACAAGATGATTCAATTTAATACGCTACCCTCCAACTAAGCTCATGCAACAAAAGCCAAATGCAAACACACCACTCTGCCATGCAGCAGTTTGCAGGGGAGGACTTTGATCTCTGGTCCAGTTATTAAATTTAGTTTATAAAATGCTCAGAAAGTGAACGAGAACAACCTCCACAACCAGATCCCTCTCTTTAGTTGTTAGTATCTGACAAGTCAAATGTAACTCTGCCCTTGGCAAGCTACTTGCTTTCTACACCTTACCTTCCCCTTTGGCAAAATGGGGATGCTGGGGATTATTTCAAAATAGCCATGCAAATGAAGCATTTGTGAGAGGCCAAAAAACCCAGCTAAATTTAGACTGTCCATCAGCAAAAAGCCAGCTACCGCTTATTTTTAACCTTGCCTGGACAGTCACCAGGGAAGGAAAAGCTGTGTTCCCCAAACACAGCCATCCAGCCAGTCCCCCTGGCTCCCGGGTACCCCACAAAGACAAGGGGGGAAAAGACACTCTCCATACATTCTATAATTAGAAGTGATACATACCACATTTGGGTTAAAAGGGGGTGTAATCTTCTTATTAATGAGATCATCCCAGTTAATTGGGGAGAAGAAGATGTGATTCTTAATCTCCATCTGTTACAGAGAGAAAAATAGACTCATTCAGACTCAAGCTAATGCAAGCAGCATGGCCGAGTC
>NW_009186411.1:5841-9361 GCF_000690835.1 Fulmarus glacialis
AAAGGAGAGACCCAGGTTAATGAGGCTGACAGGCGGGCACGGGGTTTCTTGCGGGGGAAGGACGAATAAGCTAGTTTGATCTGTCATGAAGGATTCATTGCTTACCAGGCCATAAAGCATCTCATACAGGACTGCTCCAAGGCACCACCAGTCCACAGTCCGGTCATAGGGCTGCTTATGAAGAACTTCAGGAGCAAGATACTGTGTAAGAGAAGGAAGAGAGCCACGTTAGCCAAAGGGATCTTTATAATTAGTAAAGCCTCCCCATTCTTGAATGAAAGCAGCTTACTGAATCCCAGCAATATCTAAGCTACCGGAAAGCTACAAGCTCTTTATCAACAGAGAGACGGCTCGAGAGCTGTCCTTTCCTGCTCAACAAGCTCTACATGTCCTACATGTCCTCACTGGCAGCCTGACACTACCAGACCGTATTACCCCCCTGCTTGTCTAACCAGCCATAAATATACACGGGAGATGCCAGTTTTCACTGACGAGGACGGCACTTGCTGCTGCTCTGTGAGTGGCGGGCTGAGGGCTGGCCATACCTCCGGTGTGCCGCAGAAGGTGGAGGTCGTGCCATTGTGCTCAATGTTTTCTTTGCAGAGTCCAAAGTCAGTCAAGACAATATGCCCCTGCGAATCGAGCAGGATATTCTCCGGCTTCAAGTCGCTGTAGGAAGAGAAGAAAGAAGACAAGCATTCGTTAGAGGAGCTACAGCGAGCATATTTTAGGTGCAATTGTTTACAGCACTTCACTAAGTCACAAAAAAATATTAGAAGCAATTCTGAGCTCATAGTGAGATCAACTTTTCAATGCTTATGCAACAAAGCATGTGGTTTTTTTAGCTCGACAAACTGAACAAAGCTGCTTACCGATAAACAATGTTCAGGGAGTGCAGGTAGCCCAGTGCACTGGCAATTTCAGCAGCGTAAAATCGGGCTCTCGGCTCCAGGAAGCAACGCTCCCTCTGGAGATGGTAGAACAACTACAGGAGACAGAGAGAACAAAGTTGTGTAAGCGGCGCCAAAGCCTGTTAACAATGCACTTAATTAGACTCAACATATATAGCGAGGGAGAACAATAGCAGGAAATGGCCTAACGATCCTTTGGTAGTTCAAAACTTGGCAGGCTGGAAACATTCAGTCTAGTAACTTTTCCCCCGTGACTTTTCCCCTTGCAACTCTTTTTCATTTAAAAGGAAGGGTGAAAAAGTCTACCCTACCACCGTGCACATGATAGGAAACACTATTTCATTTTCTTACTGCTTACCTCTCCACCATTGATGTAGTCTAGGACAAAATACAATTTGTCTGCAGTTTGGAAGGAAAAGTGAAGCCCGACCAGGAAGGGGTGTTTCACATTTTTCAGAAGGACATTGCGCTCTGACAAAAACATGATGTGCCTGAAAACACGAGAAATCATCAATGGTTAGTACACTTGCTCAGCAATAGCAGTAAAAATATATTTGATGGACGTTGCAATGGCATCATGAAGAAGCAGCTTACCTCCTTCTTCTTCAGGATTGCTTTTTTCTGCAGGACTTTAACAGCATAGAACTGCTCTTCTGCCTTATGCCGTGCAAGGAGAACCTGAAAGAGCACAAAATCCCAGAACTGAGCAATACTGAAATACAGAACAACTTGTAAATACAACTGGAAACAAGCCTTTATGTTAACGGCTGAGCACTGCTACATCCCTCTGGTTCAATGTGCAAGCCCTTTGCTGGAAATGCCCAACGCTATTACCACTGGCAGATAAATCTAGCCCAAAGTTTTTATGTCTAGTTCCCTTCCCCTCCAAAAGCAAAGTATATACTCTTCCCAGCACCACAGCCTCCTCACTCCCTTGCTCTTTTATGACTCTTTCAAACGCAGCATCCTACTCCCTCTCCCCCTAGCTACGCAGGGAGCCAGGCACGGGGCAGTGGGGCATGCTCAGGTCTGGTTTAAATGACCACCATTTACCAAAGCCAGTACAAACCCAACCCTCAGGCATCACATGCAAGAGCTGAAGAGTAAATAAATTACAGCAAAAAGAAGTTAGATTTACCTTCCCAAAACTGCCTTTTCCAATCACTTTTAAGAAATGAAAGTCTGATGGTTTGGCATGTGGGTTGGATGACGGACCAAGATTGATCTGCTGTGAAGGACTGGGCTAGAAAAATAACAGACAGAAGCCATATTTATTAAAACAGCTTGGTAGTGAGAATCCCAATAATGTCTCTTTTTTAAAAAACATAAATAAAGTGACCTTGAAAGTGAAGATTAGCACTCTTATCACTAAAAATTTAATCTGGACCTCTGCCAGATATCTTAAACTGTTAGGTACTGCCTAAAGAGAGTATAACAGCCATAGTTTTACTTAAAAGTTCTTGTTGATGTCTTAGCCACATTCCATAACAAAGCAACAACCAATAAAGCTTACTTTTAAAATTTTTTCTCCATGTCGCAAAAAACTTTCAGTCTAACTTGATAACTCTTTTTCCACGGTTACATCAGTGTGCTATGAGCTGAACTAAAGTAACACTCACGATGCTAATTTTGCTACGCTTCTATTACTGGCTGACTTGATGTTCTAAAAATGCTTCACTGAGTACAATCTACTTACCGGAGGAGAAGGATTAGCATTCATAAGTTCAGGCTCTTGAGGCTGGGAGATTTTCAAGATAGACTGAACTTCAGGGCTGCAAGGATAAGAGCATGCATGATTAGAAGAATTACCAGAAGCATCAGGCAGGTCTTTCCGCCAGAGGGCATGCACGTATCGTGAAAGATGAGTTTTGGTTTGGGCTATTACAGAAGGCAACTGAAACAATCTATTCGACTTAAGAAGTAAGATTAATCTACAAAAAGTAAATTCTGTCATACAAAAATATGTATTTATACTGTAAGTACAGTTCAAAATAGGGATGGGGCTCTAGAAATCCCATCCAACTCATTTCTTCCAAACCCAGCTCATGAAGATTTGTTGCCAAATGAGTAATACCTCAAGAAGATCAATTAACTCTTCCGTAACAAGTCATGCCAGAGGCATTGCAGTAAACAAACCATTTTTTTAAGTAGATCTCTCGCAATACATAGTGATATTTGTGACTGAAATCCAGCCAAAATTTCTGATACTTACTGCTTGCATGCGTAAGAGTTGGTGGCTATCTTCTGAATGAAGTCGTTTAGCCCCATTCTTCTCTGCTTCATGAAAGCTATAAAGTAAAAGGAGAAATAAAATCGTTAAACCACCCTGCGAGAAGTATCACAGCCCCCCGAGCATGCTCGGAGAAGCCCCCACCGAGGAGGATGGCCACCATCCCCCTCATCTTCGAGTAGGTCAAGGTAGGACCAGACGCCTCGGCTGCCTTCACGGTCATTTTGGAGCGAGGCAGGGGGTGGGTAGAGATAAATAACGAGCGTACGATACCACCGGCTTCCCAGCACCGCACTGCCTCGGCGAGGCACCCGACGGCGCTTAAGTGGCGGCGGTGATGGGCGGGACCTGGGCGGGGCGGCGACGCTCGTCGTCCCCC
>NW_009186412.1:0-1554 GCF_000690835.1 Fulmarus glacialis
GAGAGCGGCCGGCGGCAGGGTTTGGCACGGGAGATGTCGGGTAATCCTGGTGCTACCAGCAGCGCAGACCGTATCATCGGGCTGCGGTGGAAGCAATGACTCAATTGCAAGAGGCATCCCACCAAGGCACTGATTTCCCTTTTCAAGTTGGTTTTTTTGTTGGGGTTTTTTTTTTTTTTTCTTTTTTTCATAGATATTTCTATTTTTTTGCAATTTTTCCTGATGACAGGACGGCGGCGCTGGCCCCCCCTGCCTCCCCGCTCACCTCCAAAGGCAGCGGGTTTCCAGGCGTGCCGGTGTGGGCTCCGGCTGTTTTCTCTTCCCTGGAGCTGGGATCGCAGGGAGCAGCCGTTTGGAGACCTGGGAGAGGCAAAAAATAAAGCTCCCGGTCTGGGAGAGAGCGTTTTGCAAAGCTCTGGCTGGAGGCTGACCCGCTTTGAGGATCTGATCCTGTTCCTCTCTTAATCTTTTAATTGTGGCGTTTGCTCTGCGTGGGCTGGCGAGGTGGCAGCGCCTGTGCTGTGCTTTGCTCTTTAGCGTGCGTGATGATTTTGTTTTCCTCCTTGGTTTTCTCTTTTTTTCTTTTTTTTTTTCCTTGGCTGTGCTCACCTCCGCCCGGCTGGCTGCCTCTCGCCGGGGTGCCCAAAAGGCGTGCCCGGCGTTCCCTCCCCTCTTCCATCCTTACAGGCAGGCTAGGCAGAGCATCGTGTCTTCGTGAAAAGCAAATAGCCGCGATTTAACTGAAAGTAGCCAAAATCGGCAAAAATAACCTCAGAGGGTAGCGCGTAGGATGTGGCTGGAGGTGCCGGTTCGGAGACTGGCACCGGCGCTGGGACCGGGTAAATCAAGGGCGGTTGCAGGATTCGGGCATCGTGCAAGGGCTCTGGAGTTAAAATTTTTAGGAAAACCAGAGGGCTGATCTTTTAGGGTACCGAAAGGAGCTTCCCTGGCTGGAAACCGGCACCGGGGTCAAGTCTCCGTCGAGCTGGCAGCGTTTGGTTTAAAATGGTATGTTTTGGCTCTCTGTAAGTCAATTAGGAAGGAGCTTATGCAAAGCCGAATTAAACTACTCATTTAGACGGCAATAAGCCAGCGCTGGCCTGGCTCCTTCGAGTGGGGTGGAAAGGGGCTCCTGTGCGGGGTTGGCATCTCCCCGTGCGGGACTGGTGTCGGACTGGGGGCTCCTGGCCGGGCTGGGGGCTCAGCCGCGTGTGGTCCTGGCGCCGTCGGGCACCGGGGAGCTTCCCCTAACGAAGAGGCTTAACGACTGTCCCTCTGTGCGGCAGCTCCTTAAGTCCTGGCATCCAGGGCGATGTGGAAGGAGGAGCCGATCCTTCCTTGGCCTGGATAAGCGGCCGGTCTGACCTGCCCCCAGCACCCTCCGCCTGGCTGCCGGGTAATCCCGAGGGGTTAATCCTGCACCTACCCTTTGACAGACAACAGTGCTGGTCCCCATCCTGGATTGCCTCTGAAACAGGGGGGACCGGTCCCGTTCCTGCCCCCAGCTCCCAGGGAAGCTGTTGGGGATGCTGCGGCCGTGTCCCCCGCTTCCGC
>NW_009186412.1:1729-1971 GCF_000690835.1 Fulmarus glacialis
GCGGGAAAGAGCCCGGGGAGGGGTTGCGCCTCGAGAACCGGCTACGGCAGCAGGGCCGTTGGGTTTACGCCGCTGTGGGCTTCGACTTTGCATTCCCGTGGGGTGGTTTTGGGGGGGGATGACCCCTCTTGCTCAGCCCCCACAAAGGGCTGGACCTGCAATGAAACCGGGCTGGGTTGGCTGCGGACGTTATTTTAAGCAGGTGGGGGTTTGCTAAGGGGGGGATGCTTGCCTAGGAGACC
>NW_009186413.1:0-8305 GCF_000690835.1 Fulmarus glacialis
TGTGCCACAGAAATGGCCATAACGCACCTCATCTGTCTCCAGATGCCACAGCACAAGCAGTAGCTGCTGACCCATACAGCGCTTGCCACTGATGGGCTGTAGTTTAAGAGTACACAGCGTAAAAGAAAGAAAACTGACCAGTTATTTTCAGCAAATTGCTGTACAACAAAAAAAATTCTCATGACTGAGTGCTGCTGGTTTTTTGCTCGAGTGTTTCAGTGATAGGCCCTGACCCCACGGACACTTACACAACATTGGATGTAAATAGAAGTGACTACAGGAGGCCTTAAGTGTCACTGGATTGCAGCAAACTATTACCAGTCATATTGCTTACCTGCATGTACCATATACCACTTTTAAGCATGCTTTTTAATTTGTTTTTAATGTTACTGAATATTAGCAGTGTGTTGGTACCAGATAAGATCCATTTCCTCTCTCAAAGGATTAATAATTCACTAGTTACTGTGCTTGTCTTCTTTTCTTGCACTTATAATTAAGTAATATAACAGAATTTTAAAAAAACTTACTCATTCACTATTATGCAGCTGCATTACAGAAGCTTGGTAGAGACTAGGTCATCTAGAACAGCTTCTAGGTGTTCTTTTCCTCTTTGATACCTATTTCCCACCACACACTGGTTATTTCTTGCGCTTAACTTTGTTTCTTGCATTTCCAGACAAAGCTTCCCTGTTCTGGCCAATATTAGGAGACGCTGCCTCTCCGGCGTGAACGGAAGATGGCACCAAATGGTGGGCGTGGGGCTGGGAGCGGCCTTGTGTGCAGTCCCAGTCGTGGAGGTAACGTATCAGGAGTGAGATACATACAGCACCCGCTCGTTAGAAACAGTTTCATATTCAAAACCACTTGCTTAGCATTTTACAAACGAGTACTTACCCTCAGAATTGTATTCCTTCATGGGGATCACAGGTGTTTAAGCCATGTAGTTGTTAAGGAAGAGAAATGAGAAAGACAATGTCTACCTTCAATAACACCTCGCAAAAACAGTTACCTTGTTTTACAATAGCAAAACAGCAGTGAGAATTAGGCTGTCCAACCTTGTAACCAACAGTGGTGCTTTTCCTTACCGTTATTTGTTACTAATAACATCCATATGAAAGTCAGTGTAAAGATCATGCAAATGTCTTGTCTTTCAGAAACAGAACTCAGTTTCTCTCAGTAACGATGCCTTGATTAAAAGAGCAGTTTCCTTGGTAACAGACAGTACCTCTACACTCCTCTCTCAGACAACATACGCATTGATTGAAGCACTGACAGAGTATACAAAGGTAAGCTGAGAGATCACACACTTTGCTAACAAGTCAGTACTGGAAATAATAAATTATTTGGCACTAACTACACCTGTCAAACCATACTTAAAACAGACTTTAGTTTTTTATGAATTTTAATAAAAGAGGTGTCAGGGTTTGAAGATGTCAGGTCCCTAGGAAACAGTGGGGTAGGGCTCACTCTTCTACTACACCAAACGCAGAAGTTACTTTTAGCTTTGTTAGACTGTTGCTTTGAGCTTGAACTTAAGCTGAAATGATCCATGTCTCAGGGGCTAAAGAAACTCGTAACAGTTATGGGATACCTGCGTACTAAGTAAGTAGGATATGCCACCCTGTATTCATAGGTATTTTATTTACCTTCTGTGCCTGTTTCTAAGGCCATGAATTTGAGTTTCCTCGGAAGAATGGAGTGAGCCATATTTAAGTCTGAAACAACAAGATACAGTTTTAATTTTATAAGTAAGTGCTGATTTGAGTAAAGAGTTTGCATTCCAGTTTACTTCCTTATTAGTATGGCAAGTATATAAAGAGATGCTACCCACAGCACTACTGTAGGCAGACAGCACATGCTGTCAGTGCCTCCAAAATTGCAGTGAACTTGAGAACAAAGCACCTTTGGAGCCATTCAGCAATTTTGCTAATTAACACCGGTTAACACTGAGACAACATCAGAGATGTACAGATTGTCACATAATTGTGTGAAATGATTCCTTTGCAGGCAGTTTATACGCTGGTGTCTCTCTACAAGCAATACGCAAATCTTCTTGGGAAAATGAACTCAGAAGAGGTGGATGCAGTCTGGCAGGTGGTAATAGGAGCCAGAGTTGATGTAAGCAATCATCTCCCTTCAGTCAGCAATCTGCCTCTTAAAACTCTGCTCAGAAAGTCCTTGTCTCGCTTGCTCACCTTTTCACAAAGGCACTGTTTGGAAGAGCATTCGGTACTGTTACGTCTAGTTAAGTAATACTTTGTTTTACTCCTAGATGACAACAAAACAGCAGGAAAAAAAAACAGCATTACGTCTTTCAGAAATGGCAGCAGAAGCTGCGTATCAATCAGGTAAGCACAAGCAGAAATACTGAGAATTTCTTTCCCCTAGCATTTGGGCAGTATTTATTGAATGAGAATGGAGTTGAGAGAGACCCTGAATATACATTCAGTTAACATACCAATTTACAACTACTGCCTGGTTTTTAGAGATGCTGAGAACTTACTTTGTTTTATTGGCTACAGGTCTAGTAGAATCGTTCTGAGAACTAGGCCTGGAAGCTTCACATACGGTTTAGATCATGACCAACCATGCCAAAAAATGTTTGAGGGAAGTGTTTAGTCATTTTTAAATGCAGTGTTCAAACACAGTTCTGGGAGCCACAGAACTAAGGCTACCTAGGGGGTCCGGCAGGTCTTTCTAGCTGGATTCACTTTTATTAAAGAGTGAGAACATTTGCCTTTCACTCAGGAAAGACACTAATTTTGGTCTTTTCTCCCTGTATACACACTTCCACAAAAAGTGTAGAGACTTGATAGCTCTGAGATTGAGTTATGGGATGACTTACGGTAAATCGGCAAAGTTATTGGAGTGGAGAAGGGGAGGAAAGCGATGAATATATAGGGACACCCTAACTCTGTAAGCGCCTGAAAAAGACACAGAGTATGTAGGAGCGGGAGGAGTATGGGAGGAGAAGGGATTCTAAGTTCAGCAGTGCCACAGACGTTCCCGCTGCTGGTAGGTGCCAGGACAGGACAAGGACTGAAAGTTCCTGGCACACGATGACTGGGCTGGGCTTAGTTCTCAAACCCACTGGCACAAGCTGATTGCTCTGATCAGACGCTGGCTGTGACCCACTCGGGTGGGAAGAATTCAAGGGGGCAAAAAAAAAAAAAGTCTCAAAGTAGACATATTGTTGTTTAAGGTAAATGAACAGTAAATGCATTAGCATTAATATAGCCCAAGAGCCACCGAAACACTGAGCAAAGCAGATGATAATTATAGACAGTCACTTTCTTAATTGAAGGTTTGCCAAGTGCTCCTCTAACCCAATGTATTTAAATTACTTTTCAGGTGCAGACCAAGCCTCAGTGACAGCCCGCAGCCACATTCAGCTAGTGAAATCACAGGTGCAAGAAGTGCGACAGCTGTCCCAGAAAGCAGAGACCAAGTTAGCTGAAGCTCAAACAGAAGAGCTCATAAAAGCTCAAGGAGAGGAATCTTCATTGCCACAGGGTATTTTAGGAAGTACAGAGGCGGGTGAGGACCCTTACCTTCGGGAGGACTGAAAAGAACTTCAATGTCACCGCAGTATACGTAAGAGTCAATCACAAATTGAAGGGTCCCAAACTTTTAAGTGTGGCATACTGGGAAACTGCTGAAATAAGCCTATGATTCCATTTTTTCCCCAAACAGGATTACTGTACAAAATCAAGTCAATTCCAAGTATCTGAAAGGCCTTGATCTTGTTTGTAACTTACCATGTTTGTAATACTTACGGATTCAATTATTTAAATGTTTAACTATGCAAATGTGAAAACTGCTATCAAGGATAGCTTGTTGTTAATTGTCTCTCTGCTGGGAGAGGCCTACCACTTGTTTGATACGTTTGTGAGAGCTCTCTTAACTTAGAGGCTAACTAGGTATCACCAAAGAAGTGTATTTAAAAGTCATTATTTTTAACCTGTGAAGTAAATGATGTCTTTATTAAACTGTGCAAAAGCATGCATTGTGAGTGTGCCCATTTGGGTAAGAGATTAAGCACTGTTTTCTATTTGAACTTAAAAGTTTGTAACCCAGCTGAGTGACAGCTGCATCAAATTACACTTAATTGCAATCAGGGGACACATCTGCTGTAGAGCTGAAAACTTTCTGTGGAGTTACCCAGGCTCTTCTTAGTGAAGTTTTGCAGTTCAGTACAGCAACCTCTTTCACCCAAGAGTCACCACTTGTAACACATCTGCTTTCCCCAGGAAGCAAAGGGAGATTTGATTTTCAAGATACTGTGGTTATAAACAAAGTTGTTGTGGCAACTGCTGCGTACTTCTTTACATAGCAGTGAGCAAAAGCAAGTTTTACATATTTGAATGCTTTCCAGCACAGGTTTCAGAAAAATAATCTTAATTCTCTCTTTTTGTAAGCTTAATGTTTCACTGCAGGCTTCAAAACCACAGGTATCTTTCACTGTGTTGATTTTCTAACTTGACAGCTTAATGTGAAATTTGCAATATTAACCACATAGACAATGTAAAGTTAAGCTAGGATTGCTTTGTAGGATAGCATCCACTAGAACTTTATCACTGCTGATTTTAGTCAGTTAATGCCCATTCATCAGGTTTTGTAAGAAAACATACATTAATCATAGGTTTTTCACCACAAATTAGCATCTGATGCACTACAGCTGTGTCAAGGTTGCTGTTACTAAGTTGAGTTGTGCTTGACTAGGAATTTTTTCAGCTATAGCATAAGCCTTTCTATGTGTGTCTCATTTTGCCTGCCTTTTGAGCACATGCAATCTCAGCTGCACAGCACTGTATATTTATAGATTAAATAGTAAAGAAATCAACAAACCACCTTTCCTTGCTCCTGCTCCTCACCGGGTGCTGCTGTATCCAAGGAGGATGGAGCAGTCCCGAATTAAAGCTCACAGGAAGATGCCAGCATCTGCTGCGCCAGTAGTCAGGAGGACCCAAACACAGTTTTGGGCTGGAGCATTAGGAAAAACCCCACTATCACGAGAGGATTCTTTGCGGCAGTGGCACAACCACACCCTCAAGAGCCAAATGCAATTTCAGGTCAGCCTCTAACCACAACTGCTCCAATTTGTTACATGCTGCAGTTCAAGAACTACTCCCAAGCCACTGACCAAAATACACATACAGGTTCTGTTCCTTTCAAGATGCCACAATAACTCTTACTCAGATGCTTGCATGGCAGAGATATATACAGCTTAAGACAGATGAGCACTGCTACAGGAGTCTGCAAAGCAGCCCATTCTTCCCCTTGCAGAGCCTGCTCCCAGCCCCCTTCTTGCGCCACTTCTTGTTTCACTGTACGCCCTGCTCTTACTTTCCAAGACACAGGCTGTACCGACACACATCTAACCTTCAGACATGACAGGAACCAACTAGTCAGTTCAATCAAGTCAAAATGGAAGCGAAGAACACGAGTGGCTCCGTATCGCCTCCAAAACAGGGTGGAAAAGAGCCCCACACCTTTATTAGGAAGTGAAAGTTGCCTATCGGGGGTTAGGCCATACACCTAAGCCCACAACAGACACGACATCGTGCTCTACATTATGTTACTGAGTTTGCATTTGGAATCATCTAGTGGATCAGAAAAATGCTGCCACAGCAGTTCACAAGGTACCACGGTACCCGCTCCGTCCAGTCTCTTCTCTAGAAGCAGCAGCAGTGCCCAGAAATTAGGTTTTGCTGCTGATACTCAGCCTTGTTTACAAAGCCCACATAATCTGAAACTACGTGTAGACAATTTCTCAGGTACAGCTAATACAGCGAATTAATCCCTGTTAGGGCTGCAGTGAGAAGACACAGTAGCAGCTTGTACAAGACCACATTGAGGATGGACACACAGGCAGGCTCATCCCTTGGAAGAGCAATTTTTTCAGACAAACACCTACTCGCATCTGGCACAGAAACAGCTCGTGTGAGAGTAGCAACTCCCACCGCAAGAGTCTGGGTCACGCTGTAGGGCTAAGCTAGAACTACACCCAGTGCTTTAGAAAACCAAGGCAGCAAGGGATCGAACAAGGACCAGCGGTGCTGCCAGGAGTCCCTCAGCCTGAGGGCGTACAGCGCTGCAGCACCCCGCTGGAAGGCAGGGCAGTCAGCCTCCCCAGGGAGCTTGGCACACGTCTGGTCTCGGGATGCCCTCGGTCTTTGCCTAAGGAGTACAAGCAAGGACCTCCTGGAAGCACTTCCCGGGCACTTCTACAAGCTCCAGCTCACATCTGGTGGGCAGTGAATGCTGGGCAGCTGGCACTAGACAGCAATGACAACAGCACAACACAAATTGCTCTGATTTCTGTAATCACACACTTCCTCTCTACCCTCTACCTTTTTCGAAAGCTTCCAGGCTGCTTCCTGCTCATGCACAGCACAGCAGTTTCTGATCTAGCAGCAAAACACCCTGAAGCTGATAAGCTTCATAAAAGTATCACCAAATCTTAGTTTCACATTTCATCTTTCCTCAAATTAGTGACTCCAGTGCATTCATAGATTAATCACTTCTGCATCAATACATCTTGTCTGGACAGGGGCAGAGAATGGCAGCGGCTCACAGCAAAGAAAGTGACAAGTACCCATTTCCACATAACCTTATCCTCTCTAATATCAATGACTCCTTAGTGCAAATGCCCAGCACCAGGTCTCAGCTTTCTCTGGCTTTTAGGTCTCTTAGCTTTCAGGAGACCCAAGAATACTCCTGTGAAAACACTTTTCAAAACTGTATTTTATTTATACCCAACATTACAACAACAACAAAAAAACCCCAAACAACTCCCACACAACATGAAAAGCTACAGCCACTATAACTACCACCGTGATTATTCAAGAGGTATTGCTCCTCTCAAACCCAATCAGAAAGTGTTTGTGCAAAAGCTTCCAGTGCAAGTAAACCTGTAATAAACTTCTGTAAAATCCCAAGAGCTCAAGTCAGAGCCCAGTCCCTTGGATCATTGCGCTGTATTAAGGCAATATATTTTTAGGCTTTTTTTTCCCCCACTCCACTCCCTTTCTCCTGCTGTCCAGTAGGACCTGAAGGATTGCTGGCCTAGGACAGCGGAGTTGCGCTGCAGTGGGCCCAGCAGCACACACTGGCCTTTCTTCCACCCCTTCAAGTAATTTCAAGTGCTCTGTCACTCATTAGTCATCATTAGCTTTCCTACAAGGACTGAATTTGGCTGGTGGTCAGACACCAGCCTCGGCATTGCTGAGCCTCCATAGCAGGTGGCACCTCACTCACATCCCTGTGGCAGCTGTGACTTGCCTGGCTCCAGTCTAGCTGGGAGGAACCGAGCCGAGTCCCCCGTGGCATGTCTCACCAAGCTACCGGGCCCATCCCCACCCCATGACAATCCAACTGCTTCAGTAACCCACCGACAGAAAAAGATTTACTGCAAAAGACCGGCTCAAGTACAGTCTGTTAGTAGAGGACACGTTTCTACCATAACCTGATTTTTAGTCCAAATACCCTGTATTTGTCACCAGTCACAATCCCGCTGCGCTCATCAGTAGCTTCTTTTCCAACCCCTTCTGTAGTTGTGCGTTACTGACACCGCACACCTAATGCTGTCATCCTTTACCAGCGTCCACATGATCCACATGTCCGTTGGGTTTAGTCTGTGCACAATCATCAGCTCTTTGTACAAGCAGGGATCAAAAGGATTGAAAGGTCTCTGGATCCCGAAAGTCTTAAAGCCAGCGTGGTTCTTTGGGGTCACTGCCATCTTTGCCAGACACATTCCCACAAAGACATCATCTATTGGGAAGAGGTCCATGCCCTCTGCGGTGCTCTGGAGGCGGCGCACTGTCTCTCTAGACATCACATAGCCCCCTCCACCCGCATAGAGGGGATAGAAGGGGGCTCTGTACATGGATTCTGGGATAAAGTATTTAACCTTGGTGTTCCTGATGGGCCGGGCGTTGGTGATCACATCCCCAACAAAGAGATCCTGCTCAGCATCCAGGTCCTGGAGGAACTCAACAATGTTGTAAGTGTTGACAAAGACATCATCATCGCCCTTCAGCACAAACCTGGCATGCAGGCAGTCCTCCATGAACCAGCGGAGGAAATGCAGCTCCTTGAGGGTCAAGTTGAAGAAGTTGTCAACAAAATCCCACTGCAAGAGGTCATCAAACTCCTGGCTTTCATAAACCAGCAGCTGGTGCAGGGGCTGTACCCGGATTTTGGCCTCCGAGCGCCCTAGAAGAAATACCAGCCTGATGTGCTTGCCACTGATGGAGACCTCCTTCCCCCAGGTGTTCCTGATCGCCACCCGCCGGTCTAT
>NW_009186413.1:8325-8727 GCF_000690835.1 Fulmarus glacialis
CCCCCCCGCCGGTCTATGTTGATCGGGGAAGACTTGATTGCCAGCAAGAGGAACGTCTCTTTGCTACACCTGGAAGGCTTCAGCAGAACCGAGAAGTTCCGGCAGTGCTTGTACGTTAAGAAGACGCGGTGAAGCTCCGGGAGGGCGAGAGAAGAATTGGCAAGGGTCAAGTTTGGCAAACACTTGCTGGGTTCAGCATTGTCCGGAACCAAAGACTTGGGTCTGTGATTCGCTACATCCACTTTCTGGTCTGCTGGCGACGCTGCCAACTTTGCCTCTTTCTTCATGTAAAAAACCCACGCCAGCAGCGTGATTGAAAAGGCGTAAAATGCGAGGTTTTTAATCCTGGGATACATGGCAATCTCCGGTGCAGAACCCAAGCCCTCTGCGGTCAGAAAAAGA
>NW_009186413.1:9204-9412 GCF_000690835.1 Fulmarus glacialis
ACCCCCTCGCGGAAAAAAAAAAAAAAAGCCGTTCATCAATTAGACCTACGTACTTACACTTTCCACTTGCGCTCGCAGCACTCCCACGCCCGCAGTCACGCGGGGATGGAGCGCGCGTCCCAGCCCAGGGAGCCACCGGGACGTGTCTCGGCGTTTCCCTTCACGGTTGTTTCTTGGGTCCCACCGGGTGCTGCCGGCGAGGACGCGA
>NW_009186414.1:0-332 GCF_000690835.1 Fulmarus glacialis
CGCCCGCCCCAGTCTCCCTCCAGGTCCCGTCTGCGGGACTTCCAGCTCCGTTCCCCTTCTGTCCTCCTGTTTGTCTGCCCGCCTGCCTGCCTCCTTTTTATTTTCCCTGCCAGTCACTTAAGCCCAAGCCAAAGGAGGCACAGGGAAAAATACAGCCGTGGGCTCCAGGTCTATAAATACAGCTCGGAGCAAGCGCCCAAAAGTTTGGAAGGAGAGAACGGAAGAAGGCAGCGAACGGAGACAAAAGCCGAGGACCGCTCCGCTGCCGCCGATGCTCCGGCGACGGACCGAGCCCGTTTGCTGTTTGTTTGGGTGGGCTGTTTTCGGGGGCA
>NW_009186414.1:362-991 GCF_000690835.1 Fulmarus glacialis
CACCATTTCGGGCTTAAATACGTGAATTTTAGCGAAAAATAGCAGTCGATCGATCAGCCAACTTTGCAGCTGCTATCGCGAGTGAAAACTTTCCTAACGCGGCTGAAGCTGCTAGGGGAGGGGGGGGTTTTTTGTTCTGTTTGTTTTGGGTTGGTGTTTTCTTTTTTTTTTTGCAGTTGGTGAAACATAAGAGGCTGAACATTTCCTTGTTCTATCCGTGTTTTGTGTGTCCATCGGCGAGGGGGAGAAAAACAAGCAGTCGGCTCTTTAAAGGAGGGGTAGCGGCGCCCCTACCTGTTCCGTGTCATTGTCATCATACTCGAAAGAGTACCCTTCGGGACACTCGTAAGCGGGGCTGCGGTCCGCCGTAAAAGTAACTCGGGGATGTCAGGGAGGAAATGGCCAACACACGTCTCCCGTATCCTCAGCATATATTCGTGTTAACTGCTTTTTTCTTCATCCTTTCTTAGGACTCGGCAATACCCAGTTGTACTGTGCTCGGAATGACAACAACAACAGCAACAACAAAAGAGTCAAGGAAATGGGCATAACCGGGTGAAACAGGGAGAAACCGACCCATTTTTGGAGGTCGTCTATTTGGGAGGTGGGGGTCGTGGGGAGGAAGCAGA
>NW_009186415.1:0-1360 GCF_000690835.1 Fulmarus glacialis
AGGCACGAAACCCGCTCGGTGAAACCCCCTCTGCGGCCCGAGCCCCGTGCGACGCTCCATCCCCCAGCCCTCCTTTTTTTGCTGGTGTTTTCTTCTGTTTTCTCTACCGCCCGTTACCCACCCGCACCGAGAGCCTGGGACACACGAGGAACTGCCTCCGCCAGCCTTATCTCCCGTCTACGAGCCTGAAACTTTCTAAGGGCTCTGCTCGACTTTCTCCCATTTGAGGTTGATTTCCCAGGAGGCTGCAGACACCCCCAGCCACGGGAGCCGGTTTGGGAGCAGAGCTCGGCCTTCCCTGGGGAGCTCCATCCCTGCAGGGTTGGTGCAGAGGCAGCAGCAGGGAAGGAGACCCCAAACCCCTTCCGTTCCCCCACCTCGGATCCAGGGACTCAAACCCCGTGGGTGAAACGTTTTGTTCGTGCAGAGTTACAAAGGGGGCTGGGTGTTTGAAGAGGAGGTTAGAAAAGCATCCAGGCCGCCAAGGGAAGGAGATGCGGTCTCGTACCCAGCTGAATTTCCTTCTTTATTGCATCTTCTGTTTGAGACCCACAGACGTGAACAGCCAGTTCATTCTGCCTGTTGGAAAGAGGTTGATTTGAAAGTCGCGTGTTGCATGAAACTCCTGTAGCCACGTCTGCAGCACTGAGAGTGTCTTCAGGTGTATCTAATGACTGAATGAAACCTCTGAGCTGATGATTTATGACAGCTGGTTTGGTTATAACTTGCCCATCTCCTTTCATTACAAGAGGAGACTGGAGCGTTAGCTCTTTCCACTCGAATCCCATCTGCCAAGAGACTCCCTGCTTTCTCCCCAGCCTGCAATATTGCTGCCTCACCCAGCGAGGATGTGCTGGCTCTGCGCGGGGAGGAGGGGAGGGCTGCCAGCGGACTCCTTTGCCCGGTGTGGGCTCCCACCTCGCTCCTGCTGCCCCAAGCTCTGCACAGCAGGCACACAGAAACACCGTTGCCCTTCGGCACGACACAACGCCGGACGGACTGGCGTGCAGGTCCATAGCCTGCTGAAACTCGTTTAAATCCCGCTTCAAGTGATGCCCAGGCTTCGTGCGGGTCCTCTGCTCCTCGTGAGTAAACCACGTCTTGTAAGCTTCAATCGCAACCGGCGTTTCTGAGCACTGGGGCCCCTGGCGAGATGGGGAGCCCAGGGGATCGGCAGCGGTGCAGAAAGGCGCCCGCCCCAAAGCCCAGCCGGCCGCGGGGTCTGTCCCCAGCCTGGCAGCAGCAGCGTGGGGACAAGGTGTTTATGGACCCCCAATTTCTGGCCATCAATCGTGCATGGATGGCAATGAAAGTCAAGTGTTGCTGGCAAAGTAGCTTCTACCAGTGGACTTAATGCAGC
>NW_009186415.1:1516-1827 GCF_000690835.1 Fulmarus glacialis
AAGTTTTGCTGGCAAAGTAGCTTCTACCAGGGGACTTAATGCAGCGCAGAGAGCGGTGCCCTGTCCAGTAGCACAGAGGCAGAGACGAGCACGCACACTAACACCAGCTCCTACGCGCAGGAACACAGCAGCTTTTTTCTCAAGGCAGCAGCGTTGGTGAAGTTGTTGCAGGCAGCTCCCTGGCAGGGCACATCGCCCAGGGCTTGCTCTCCCACCCGTGCTGCTCGCCCAAGGCTACTGCCAGTGCAGAGACCCACTGGATGGGGGCCGCTGTCCTCAGCCTCCCGAACGCCTCTTGCAGCCTCGGCCTC
>NW_009186416.1:0-4272 GCF_000690835.1 Fulmarus glacialis
GGCGGGGCGGGGGCGGGACACGGCTCTGTCCGGGGCGGGCCCGGGCTCAGGAATTCTGCGCCTTAAACTCTCCCGGCTGGCTGGGCCTAGGCAAGAGCAGAAACATACCGCAGCTCACTGGAATCGTGTTACTGTTGAACCTGGCTAAGGCAGGCTGTTTTAAAGGGGGCTGCCGTCTTGCTCCAGCATTTGTGAACGCCGGGAGCAAGAATATCTCTCTCAAAAGATGGGTTTTGAGGCCGCTCTCAAAATGAGGGATGACCATGCTGAAGAGAGAAGGTGTGTGAGGCTTCTTTCTCACAGTGCAGAAACAGACCTAAAAAGGCCAAGAAACTATGACTGAAAAGTACTGTACACAGGAATTACTATCAAGTTTGTCTGGCTTTCTTACCATTGATAATACAAAACTGTGGAATAAAGTTTGTGTATTTCCTGAGGTTTTTTTTTTTTTTTGGTGGATGGGGGGGGGATATTTTTAATAAGAGTTTTACAAAAATCTTGAAGTGGAAATTTGTGTATTCTTCCAATAATGAGTGTACATGTATTTGTCTTTGAACTTGCACTTCCCCAGATAGTGATTACGAGATTTTATGCAGTCAGAAAATATGCTCAATTGTCAGATTTCGGCAGTCTGATTTCTAGGATTCTTCAGAAGATACTGGCAGGATACATGTATATATGTACGGAGCTTTCAACCTTCCTTATAATGACCCACCTTTGCTCAAGTTCTATGAGACATGCACACAGGCGTGACCAGCCTAATAACATCCTGAGCATTAAAATAGGAAGTTAAAATTTAAGCCTCAGATTCATAACAGAGAGTAATAGCAGTTTCTACCATAATTTTGGGAAACATCTTTCTGTCTTCTCCCCAGCTGTGAAAGGTCACAGTTGGTTCCTCTTAGAAGTCCTTGCTGTGCTATAGACAGCACTCAGATGGATGAGAAAAGAAGGTGGAAAGACCTGCCAAGTGTAGCAGTCAGCCCAGGTTAAGGTTGGTTTGGGGGTTTCTTTCCCCTTTTTTTGCTTGGGTTTTTTTTTTTCCCCCTTCTTTTTTCCCTCCCACATAAAGGCACCTGAATGAGTTTGTTGATCTTCATGGCCTTATTTTGAAACCAGGTTGCAATGGAAGTAGAGAGCTGCAGTGTTACCAAGTGATGAATAGAACAGCTGTGCAGTCTGTAGCGAACAGAGGAGCTAGTTTATTTTTTTATTTTGTCTCTTGCAAACAGAATGTATACTTTTTTTTTCAAGACAATTTTCACTTCTATTTATTTGTATGTAAATTAAAAACTTTTCTGAGTTTGTAGTGAATCAGAATAAAAGAAACCCAAATGATACAGAAAAAAAATATTGGCATGTTTTGGAATTGAAGTTTTAGACTATAGCATAACTAAGATTTCTCCTTGTCTTGAGAGGCAGCATAATGTGAGAAGAGACTTTGCACTGACAGCCTGGGGAGTAAAGGAAACCTTCCAACAGGCCATAAAAGTTCTGTGTTCTCTTAAAAGTCAGATGACAAAAGTATAACCTCAGTCCTTGCTTCTACTGCTTCAGTTGTCCTAGAGCGTATTTAACGTTAACCAGGGGGGGGAAAGAAAAAAAAAAAAAAAAGGAAACTGTCTTATTTCTAACAAGTACCACTTGGATAAGATCCTACCCTGGATACGATCTGGGAACACAGACAAGATATTAACTACTTATCAGTCACGATGAATAATTTCCTCGTTCATTTTGAGAGCAGATTCCACAGCCTGGTATCAGCGAGGGCTCCTTTACAGAGCATGGGTGTGCACTATAAGCAGGCACCAGTGTCTGTTTCAGCAAGGTCATTTTTGTTCACCCCGTGACCTCACTCTTTGTTTATTTACAATTGTAACAAGTCTGAGGTTTTAGCCATTGTAACCTTTGCTAACCTCACAGAATCACAGAATGGTTTGGGTTGGAAGAGACCTTAAAGATCATCTAGTCCAACCCCCCTGCCATGGCAGGGATACCTTTCACTAGATCAGGTGCTCAAAGCCCTGTCTGACCTGGCCTTGAAACTTCAACGCCTCAAAGTGGTGCCTAGCTACAAACTTAAGTCACTTCAGTTAATAATACACTGCCAATGGGGAACAACAGTTACAATCAGGATGGAGCCTGCTGAAGTCTTAGAGTGTAGCCAGACATATAGTTAATTTCAAAATTATAATCATATAATTCCTTTCAAATTGCACTTATAGGCACAGTCTCTGTGCTATTCCAGCAGGAGCACTTCCACTTTCAACTTTATAAAATTGTCACCCTTCACTCTGCAAGTAAGGTGACGTACAAAGAGATGAAGAGAATAGAATATTTGAGTTGGAAGGGACTTACAACGATCATCCCGTCCAACTGCGAAGTAGCTTCTTTCATTTGATCTACCGTGTCATATTGTTGGAACCACAAAAAATAAAGCCAGATGGATAAAGCTGGGTGATGCTGGGGCAGAGGAGACTGGGAAAGAGACAGAGGTGGATGGATACTGAGAAGAATTTAAATTTGTGAGTGAGGGAAAAGCATACATATGTATGTGTATACATATAGAATATGTACATATACGTGTGTGTATATACATTCATACCTACATCGTTATGCTGTGAATATTAGTTGTATCTACCAGGTTTTACCTCCTGTATAGTGTATCTGAAACACACCCTATGAAATTTCTTGCAGGGTTCCCCAGATGCCATACTCAAATATCTGAATTTTAATTTCAGACTGACTTGGCTGTTACAGAAGCATATTGGATAGGTCAGATTCCATTATCAAGGGCAGAGGAAAAGATGCTGTAACAACAAAGAAGCAAAAACCATAGGAATCCGAATGTTTTATTTGTGAATGAATAGAAAAGGTGAATTCTCTGAAATACTAAAACAGCTAGAGTCTGCAAGACTTGACACAATCAAGAAATTGAAGTGAACTGAAGGCCAACTGTGATTTTCTGACTACAAAACTTCATTGAAACAACTAAATTCTAGTAAATGTTGACCTTCTGATCCCCCCATGTGTATTCCTCTACTGACTCCACCTTCTTTTTATCATCAAACACAAAACACTTATCCTCAGTTGTCAAAAACGTATAAGCATATTTCCTACAGGCAAATTTCCATCAGTTACAAAGCTGCCAAGGCTTGACAGCTGCTTCCTTTCCCCCAGCTCTTTTGGTCCCACACAGAAGCCACGAAACTTTCCCCTGTGCCGGTGCGCTCCATGTATTTGGAAAATGGGAGGGAGGATGTCCCAGGAGCATCCACCAGGTTCTCTTTGCTTTTTCCAAGCTCTTCGTACTTTACTCCAGCCTTTCCTTGAAGTCATAACGCAAACAAAGAAAATTGAGAATATAAATCACAATTAGACTAATTTATTGAATTTCCCATTTTTATCCCTTGCATCAGGCTTATCTTCTTAGCACTTTTGTTTTATTCATCTCATACTTAGTGAGGTAGGGCTCTCGGATATCTAATACAGTGCTAGGACTTTCAGAGTATATCCTCGTAAGAGTAATGATAGAGTGTATCTACATCAACTTTTCTTTAATGAAAAGCTGTTTGAAGCTTATCTTCCAATACTAACACAGGTTATGCCTTCCACATTGCTTAAAAGTAAAAACCTGCACTGCTCCAGAAAACCATTGCAAAATAAAATATTTTACAGGAAGTATCAACTAGGGAGGGGGCAGGAGAATTATCATAGGCTTTCTGTCCTACTCCTTTTTTTTTTAGGATTATATCTCTTGCCGTAACTGTTAAATGAAAAGTCTTTTTCATTTACCTTATCTAAGCATTCCTTGTTCTGATTTGTACAGTTTCTTTTTCTGTATAGTCGATTAGATATTTCCAAGCCTCTCACTGTAACAGCATGTAGCAGTCTGCTCAAACAATCAAGCAGTTTGAGATGACTGCTTCGGAAGGCTCATAAACGTGTTTTTACTGCAATTGCAGTATCTGATTGCAAAGGGCTATTGACAACAGTGTCCAGAGAAATAAACTGAGCACAGAGCTGAAGAGAGTGTGAGGGAAACAAGCTAAATGCTGGCAGTATTAGTACTCATAAAACAGTCCCAAAAACTTACACTACCTTAAAAGAACTTCAGGATGATTTAGTCTTGTATCCAAGTATCAAGAAAGACCGTGTCACAGCTCTCTTGTGCAACGTGGTGGCTCTTAAAAGAGCCTTTAGGGTGCAAGGATGAAGTTCAGGATCACAGAGGGGGGAACTGCAGCAGGAGCCTCAGGCGCGCTCGCCGCG
>NW_009186417.1:0-208 GCF_000690835.1 Fulmarus glacialis
TTGTGACAGAAACCTGCAGCGAGTTGGTGGCTCTGGTGACATCTGGGCTCTGGGTTTGCAGCCGAGGAGGAGCCTGAGCCCCAGCGCTGCTGCTCTGCCTCGCATCCCACCATGCCGCGGTGCTCCCCAGGTGGAGGAGAGGGTGTCCAGCCGGAGCACCGGGCCCGTCCTGGTACCTGGGGGAGCGGGTCTGACCCGGGCCCTGGAG
>NW_009186417.1:355-677 GCF_000690835.1 Fulmarus glacialis
GGTCAGGGTGACCAGAGCGGGGGACAGGGCCACGTCAGGGTGTCACAGCCAGAGCAGGCGAGGGCCGTCTATGACGTTGTAGCTGCAGGGGATTTCATCAGGCTTTTTCCCCAGAAGCTGGTTTTCCTTCCCTTTTCTGCTAAGCTGGGTGAGGTGACGGGCGGTCCTGGACACTGTTTTCTGGGGAGAGTCTCACGTGGGAGGGGACTGTGGTGGTGTCCCTCGGCCCCTGTCTCCCAGGGGGACGCAGCAGTTCCCGCACTGCCAGTAGCACTGGGGAAGAGGCTTTTAGCAGCCTCAAGCGTCGGCGGCCAGGGCAGGG
>NW_009186417.1:748-991 GCF_000690835.1 Fulmarus glacialis
GCGGGCCAACAGCCGGGGCCGGGTGTAACGTGGGCACGTCCCTGCGCCTGGGCCTGTGCCATTCCCAGTCCGCACCCCGAGAGGGTACAATTTGCTGGTCGCGTGTCTTCTCCCAGCCCTGGCTGTGCACTGCTCAGGCCCCCGAGGTGCCTCTAGACCCAGAGCTGTCAGCTCTGGGAAGAGCTGGGACCTGGACTGAAGCTGCCGGGAGCCGGCGGGGGCGGGCGGGCCCGCTCCCCAGGG
>NW_009186418.1:0-3392 GCF_000690835.1 Fulmarus glacialis
GGGCGATGCCAGCCCGGCCAGCCGACCGCTCGCGCTGCGGCTCACCAGGGCTTTCCCACCTCCCCCACGCCTCCACCTCTCATCTGAGCACGAGATTAACCTTTATCCGAGTTTTAAATTTATATCCTTTTGCACAGGAGTAATTTAACCGTAATTCATCCTAACACAATGTATGGAGAGGCTAATGGACACAGACGTTTAGAGCAAGAAGGGTGAAAAGGAAGAAGGTTGATGGTTGCACAGCCAGAAGACTAACCATCTATTTAAGGTTCTTTTTTGCATCCTGAATGCTTACACTTTCTCCTATCAGACATGTATTTCACATATTCCTCTGCCCCTGTCAGTCTGTCTTTACTGAGACTTCGCTGGTAAAATATATTACCAAGAAACAACAATTACAGAATTCTTCCATATAGCTCATTTCCAGCACAGCAGATTCAAAGCTAGGAGGGCTTAGGTGTCTTGTCTGCCTACTATGGATTTGCCATTTTGATCTCAAAATAGCAGCACAGAAATGTAACAGTGGTCCTACATGGTCACTCTAAAGGTTCATTTTGGCAGTCACATTTTGATAGGATTAATTTTGAGCAGCCTGGTCTAGTGGAAGGTGTCCCTGACCATGGCAGGGGGGTTGGAACTACATGATCTTTAAGGTCTCTTCCAACCCAAACCATTCTATGATTCCATGATGGATTTTAAAAAAAGAATTGCACCAAGGTCTTTTGCAAACCAGGAATAGAACGGGAAGCAGGTTCTCGCCAGCAGAATAATGCCAAACGTGGGCTTCAGTGCCATGGGTTAATGCCAACACCAGAGAGGGACGAGTCTCTTACGATCATCCACATTCTTCCCTTCAATTTTATAAACATTCCTAATGAGCTCTGAAAAGTCAGGAAGCAACAAAGTTATATAACTGCAAAGGCAGCTTATAAACAAATAGATTTGAAACTCCTGAGGGGAAAAAAAGGGAACACGCTCTGTACTGGCCTGATCTCCAACTTTCTGAAGTCATTCTGAATTTTTCTTCTAACTTTAGTTAGGTCTGAATCAAAAAGGAACACTCCGGAATAAGCCTCAGTATTTGGGGATTATATTTATTCGTAAAAACCCAAGCAATAAACATCTTATCAATTAATCTGAGATGTATTAGGGCATACAGAGAAGTGACTGATTGTTGAATATCAAATATACGGGTATTATCAGCACTCTGCCTCACAAGGTGATAAATGAAGGTACCAGAATTGGTGAGATACGATCACATTTTTATTTATTGTTTGGTACCACATCCTGTCCCGGTAATGGAGTTTTAAACAAATTGTAGCTTGCTTATCGGCATCCCCGGCGAGGCTGCACGGGCAGGGCACTACCCCCGGGGGACGGGGGAGCAGGCGAGGCTTCAGCCCCCAGAGGAGGAAGGTGCGGGCGGGACGGAGCTGGCGTGCCGCAGGTAGGGCCGGCGGCGGGGGGCGAACGGATACGCGTGTCAGTGCCCCCGCTTACCTGCGAACCCCGCCAGTTTTCTGACTCGAGGTTTGCCTTTTTTTCTGAGGCATGAAACAAATCCTTCTCACTGTTTTCATCAGACATTTCTGCTCTCTCAGGAGGGTTTGTTTCTGCCAGCACATTTCTGAGAGCGTGGATCGTTAGAAACTCGGAAAGTACCACGGAGGTTCAAATAAAAGAAAACAAGAAATGGGGGACGATGCTAGGAACTTTCTTTAGAGGGAAAGCCTCTAAAGATTAACGAGAGAGAAGGAAATTAGCAGCGACCTGCTCCTGCAGTGTGGTCCTGGGGGAGAGCTCCAGCTCCCACGTTGGCGAGCCGGCAGGGAATTCTATTTGAAATTGCATTCTCCGGTAAAAAAAAGTTGCAGCAGCAAGCCAACTGGCACTGACAAACAGCTAAATGCAGTGAAATCCCGCGTTGTGTTGCAGACCTCGGGTATGTCCGCGTAACTGCAGCCAGCACCTGCAGCATACGGCTGAGCACCGCACCGCTGCTTCCTCTCATCTCTACCTGCCTGCACCGGGACGGCTCTTTCACATGCAGGTGCATGTGTATATGTGCATATTACACCCACAAAAAAATTAATATAGCAGCCAGGTCCTGCAAAAGCAATAAGTGCTTGGAAAGCAGAGGATTAGATTATTTACAGTGTCCTCTATTTTAACGTCAAAAAGATGTGCCCAGCATTGTAGTGAAGAATAGGAATTTCTGAGGGATTTGAAACACTGGCAGAGATTGTAATGCTGATCAAGATGAATGACCCATGCTGATGAAATATTTTTAAAAAGCCCTACTGAAGAAACACAGTGTCCTAGAATTTGGGAAACTTGAGATAAATAGGGTGCTCAGGCAGAAATGATTTCTATGCAAAATACAGTAAACAAATAGAAGAGGTTACCAGAAAAAAAGTGAATGAAATTTTTTTTTAGTTCAGAAACGCACAGAGGTATTCTTAAATACCCAGTCTAAAACAGAAATGCTAAAAATATTCAGGAATGTCAAATGAAATAAACTGGAAGGTAAAAAAAAAGTATTTGTCAATTCTATTGTGCTAATGGAAGTATCACCAGGTAAATGCATTCAGCTGAGACACTTGAAGCTTCAAGGACAAGTTCAGGTTGAGTTTATGGAGTTTTTGTTTTGAATTTAATCTCGCTAATTATTTTAATAATTAAAAATGTTCTGCTGAAGCAGGTTGTAATTAGCTAATTATTTGCTCTGTTTATGTTTCCTGCTTACTTATGCATTTTTATTATGCTCCTAAACTTGAAGAGAAACTCTTCAAAAATGTCGGTGTTTCCATCTCGAGGTGTCTGGCCGAGAGGGCTTGGGGCTCTCATGCTTTCCCTTTCGGGGACAGAGCCCTGTCCTGCCGCGGGAGACCCAGCACGGCCACGGCCACGGCCACGGCGCTGGCCCCCGCAGCATCGCGGTCCTGCCGTGGTGCCTGCTCCTGCAGCGAGGCTTTGTGCTGGTGCCACGGGAAGGATCAGCCCCGCTCCGAGTCTGTCATTATTGCCATAGCTGTATGAAATTATGCGGCTCCTCATTTCTCCGTGCTAAAAATAAAGACTGAATAGCTGCTTTAATTAATGAGTAAATATAACTAATGGATATAATTATAATTAATGCAGGAAAAGTGGTGAGAACTTGGGGCAGTGTGAAACTAATTCACAGGCTTTGCTTGGGGTGATGAGGACTCTCATTTCCCCCACCTCCTGCGCGCCCTGGGCTGCTGCTCCCCCGGGCAGGGATAGACGCCCTTGCACGGCAACGGTGAGAGGCGGTAGGGCAGGAGGAGAGCCAGGCCAAACCACGTCGTCCTCCTTGCCGCGGAAGCAGAAACAGCCGCGCGTCATCTCTGGTGGTGCAGATCCAGAGGTAG
>NW_009186418.1:3563-3821 GCF_000690835.1 Fulmarus glacialis
CCCTTCCAGTCCTGCAGAAAAGTCTCCCTGGCATTTCCCATGCACGTTGTAATGCCTTTTTTCCTCCCTCCGTGCCAGAAAGCTGGGCATTGCCTTGACAAAGGAGATAAACAGAGAAAATATGGCTATCCGGCTTTTCTCCTTATCTGCACCCCTGCTGATGCTGCTCCCGCGGCGCTTATCGCTGCGGTACCTGAGGGCGGGAGCAGGGGCATGGCGCGGAGCAGCGCTCACAGCCCCGCTGCCCGCGGGACCCCC
>NW_009186419.1:0-1674 GCF_000690835.1 Fulmarus glacialis
CGGCTGCTAGGACAGTTCCATGTAAAGCCAGCAGCGGTTCCCCAGGCAGCCTGCAGCAGTGCGGGGGAGCGCCGGGACCCCACACAAGCCAAGGTCTGCACTCCCGGGGTTCAAGAACTGGGAGAGAAAAGTAATATTCACCGGCCGCCTGGAGTGGCAGCCAGTGGCATTTCATTCAAAAGGGTAATTTATTTTCCTTTGAACATTACAGAATTACTGCAGGAAATCCATCGCATTTCATATTTTTTGCGGATCTGAAGTAGCTTAATGAGATAACCTGCAAAAATACAGCTGACCATGAGCTAGAAAACATCCTCCTTTCTTTCTCTGATAGTTTACCTTACGTTTCAGGGGTGATTGGACTGACAGGAGAATTCTGCTGAGATCCCTTCTTCTCCTGTGATGTGTTCCTGCTGCCACTGAGAATTAAATGCATGGCATAAAGCTGTACAGAGGCTGATACTATTTTTCCTCCAACCAGTGTTCATTACATGATATCCTTTTTCTAGAGCTAAGGTAATTAAATATCAGCAAATTCTATAGTGCTATAAAGGAACATTGCCTTTTCACTGCCATAAATTTCCATTAGACAGAAAGATTTATGCTGTGGACTGTTTGGAAACCTTCTGCAATCCCTAAATTTAACCCACTTCCATAGAATTATAACCATCAAAGCTACTTAAATGAAATACTGAAGAATAAATTTCACCAAAAGAAAAGGCCTCGACTGGAAAGCCAGAAGGCCAATCAGAAAGACCCAACAGGACAGAATTCACTACTAGTGTAAATATGGGCAAACCTGTGAATGGAGCGTATGGAGGTGTATGCTCCTTCTCAAGCCAGTTACGAATCTGGATGGTTAACCTTTGGGCCAGGTTAGACCTTCTGGGTTTTTATGTTAAACAAAAAGAAAACAAATTACTGCTTTTCCAAATAAGCTGACATTTCTTTTGATATATTTCACTTCCAGATGCTCTGTAATGAGAAAAACGTTTCAAATACATGAAAGCAATCCAATATGGAAAAGTAATCAGAACACAAATATAAAGAACATTTAAACTAACCTTCTGTACCAGAAAGCGACCAGGCAGTGCTTCAGACTGACAGAAGTTATGCAAATTGGTTCTCTGTATTAGTGCAACATGCAGCCTGGGGAAGGAAAATCTGTTAAAAACACAATTCAAATTCCTGTGCTGACAGCAAAATTACAATTTGTGGCTTACTGTTCCCTTTAACTGTAGTTAGGGGAAAAAAAAAAAAAAAGAAAAAAAAAAAGCCCACCACCTTGAATCTCCAATACAAAGGACTTCAACGTTCAGAGCGTGGCTTTCTAGAAGCCACCTGGTCTTAAAAAAATCCCCAAACCATAATCCTTCAAGTTTCACCCAGTGTGTCTTCACTGAAACCAGGTGGTGTAAACCTGGAGTTATACCCTGACGTTAAGTTTTAAGTTTCATCAAAATGTAAACATAATCAAACTAAATAAGCACTTGGTTTCCTTTTCTGGGCCTTTTTTCTCAGTGTCTATCATCGACTATTTTTTACTTAAAAGCGTCATGACTAAAATTCAGATGGTTTCATTAACTTCACTGCCTGCAGAGCAGCTAAGTAATGTTTGTGACTGCATGGGGGCTATCGGGGCGGGCTCGGCGGCCGGGCGCCCGCAGGGAGCCC
>NW_009186420.1:0-24553 GCF_000690835.1 Fulmarus glacialis
TAATGATTCTATGATTCTATGATTTCTAGTTGTACTGTTGAAATAATACATACCTCTGTAACAAAGATTTTCTCTGCAACCTCCTCCAAAACTAGGGGGACACGCGGAACAAGGGCGGCCAGGTTTATAAGGAGCATGACCCCACCAGTTACCCCTTTACATCAAAAAAAAAAAAAAAACCCACGATTAGCAAAACATGCCTTAATAAATGAACATTTTAACATTAAACAGCATTTAATATGTGGACAAATAAATACTGAAAAACAGCAAACACTTGGACCATAACACTGTTTTGATATACCAAATGCACAGGAAGTAATTGAACAGTTCATGAAGAAAAAAATGAAGTACTGCCATCAGCTGCTGTAAGATCTTTTTAGACTGGCATAGCACCATAAGACTAAATTCCTCAATTACATGAGAACAGGCTCCTCTCTCCTAAACAGAATATTCTATAGAATTTGATCTGAACCATAGGCTTCATGTTACACATTTCTTAAAGTCACAATAGGGAGATACATCTATTTTTCAGACAAACATCTCTGATGTTGTATGCTAAAACACAGGCCAGAAAAGTGAAGATCTAGAAAATCACAAGAGTATTTGTGCAGCCAAAGGCTGCCTTGGGAACAAAGCTCTGTAATAGTACAAAAAATAGAAAACCCAGAGTGATTTCCTTTCAGATTATTTCCTGGATTATTATAAAGTATCTTGCCCGCTCAAGATATTATTGGGTGTCAGCCTACTTACTTAGGAGAATAATTGCATACAAGATAGACTGCTTTTGGCCAAATCTGTCCCCAGATGTTCATGTTATGACACAAATTAATTGCACAACCGATTCTGCTACTTGTAGCCCAAACAACCTATGGAAAAGGAAAGAGAAAGGCATGTGAAAACCACAGCTGATTAACATAAAATCAAAACTGTCTCCAAACTTCAATGTATAAAACTCAAATCACAAAAGTGATGTTATATTCCCCTCTGTTATAAATGGGTTAAAGTGACCTAATTACAAGTGTCAAAAGGCCATTCAGTTACATCCTTATTAGAAAGAAAAGCTTTACCTTGATACGAAAGATATGGCTCTCATTTTATTTAAATGTCTACGCATGTATTTAAAAGTGTAGCAAAGTATTTACAAAACATGATCTGACGAACTGATTCTTGGAATTACAATTAATAGATAATCGTGAGTTAGAAGAAGTTAGGTTCCTGTGCCCTGCAGTTCTCAGCACAACCTAAGAACCCGAGGGGGTTAGATTGGTTAGACTGAGAGAACAGGTATTTGTCAGTAGTGAAAGGAGGTAACATAAACAATAAAACTATTCACAAAAAACCTCATACACCGAAAAGACTCAAGTCATGGATTTTAAATGAATATGCTTTCACGTCATTGCAATATAAGGTGGCTGTGCTGCTTTATTCATCTGTTGAAAGCATTTTCATTGCAGATCTCAAAATAATCTCAACAACAAAGGCTGGAACATTCAAATTAGACAAATATGACAAATATGCTAAACTTGTATTAATTCAAGATAAGCCAGCTGTGTAGTTCCAAAAGGATTTAGGAGTTGAAAGAGATAGGTACTGTGAAGAATTAGTACTACAAAGAACTAAATATATGTATTGTAGATCTCGCATGTAATTATAGGTATTTTTACAGAAATGGTAAATAAGAATATGGAGGTAATTCTGTCTTAAAATTAGATACAATTGTAAATTGTGCTAGTAAACAAACAAATGTTTGAAAATTAATAATTTTGAAGTTTTCTAATATTATATTGAATTTTATACGTGAATTTTAGTATAATCTGAGGATCACATATTTCCCATTCACTGAAAACATGACTGGCTCCTCTCTGGAAAAATTCAGGCTAGATTTCAGCAGTACCAAATAAATGACTTCTTATGCAATTTCAAAATCTTGCTGAAGTTAAAGCAACATGTTAAAAACTGTTGTTTCATCTGAGGAATTCACCTAAGAAAACCTTTTTTTTTTAAATGTGCTGTTTCTTCAGCATATTACAGAAAGGACTACCAGCATACCAGCACAGAGACTAGATTATACAAAGTGCACTGAGCAGTAACACTCAGTACTGGGCTTTGTGAGCTTTTTCGTTAATCCTGTTAAGGAAGTGATATTTATGAGGATGAAATGTAAAGATTTGTATGACAACCCTACTCTATGTCACCAATAACCAATGCTTGTAACTATGGGGTCTAATAACAACAAGCCCCTTTTGTGCTTTAGTGCTACGGTATATGCTGCAAGATTAATATATTCTACGTGTCATACAGCAAACTAACTGGAGGTCTTGACCGCTCTTTTCCATAGCTGACAAAAAACAAACCCACCTACATACCTGTGTGTAATGTGTACAAACAGGACCAGAGCATTTGTAAGGACAATATGGGTTGCATTCATGAGGATGGGGATACGTGAAATCTCTCACTTCATCATACCATGCTTGGACATGAAATGTTGGAGGTCTGTACCTATGAAAGCCAGTAGTAGTCTATTAGATCATTCAAAAGTTGTAGCTTCTATCATTCTACTTCTAAGCAAATTTTGTTAGATTTAAAAACAAAAAACCCATATATAGTATAAAACAGTATCTTAAATTACCTTCCCCAGTGTGCCCCCAAATTCTGCCCAATTGATGGAAGAAGGCTTGCAGGCCCATGCTCCCATAGACAGGTTTCAGCCCACGACTCCGCAGATCTCTCCAGTTCTGTGTCCCACGTCTGAAATTTGAAAGAAAAGAAGGGGAAATCTTAGAAATACTTGGTTGGTATCTCTTATTTTAAAAAAAAAAAAAAAAAAAGAGGATTGTCCATTTTTAAAGCTTCTGTTACCAGGGCAGAAGACTGAAGAAATAAGCAAGACTTGACAATTGTATGCCGCATTTGTGTTACATAAGGAAAAAAAGAAATGTTTTCACCAAGAGAAAGAAAAAAGTTTTAATCCCTGCACAGCATTCTCTTTAAAAGCATGTGCAGCCATGCTGCAGTGAATAAAAGACAAATATGAAACTGAAATGCTTAGTTCAACTATCCGAGCTAAATTAAGTGCATTTTCTGTCTTGTGAGATTTCTTTTTAGTAATAGGAACTTTTCTTAGCCAAAAGGGTATTATCCAACACACTTTCAACATAAGGCTTTATTTCCTCTAAATCAATAGTTTATTTGAAATGAAAGTGCTTTTCTCTCCTTTTCTATAATCAGCTTTTGTTGAAATAATACATAGTGCAAACACAAAATATGAAAACTAGAGTAAGGTTGTCATTCATTGGTTTTATAGCTAGGTTGGCAAAAAAGGAGGCATTCATGTTAGTAAGAGGCATGCTTAGGACAAGTTAAAGAAAAAGACTATGAATTATTGTTTATTACTATTGTTTACTCTTATTTTTCATTCTTTAAGAGACATGGAAGAATAGGCTTGTAGCTGAAAGGCAAATGCAAGTTTCTTTCTTTCAAAAGCATACTAAAACCTACTCTTCTTGAAACAAATGATACCATACTGTGTATGCATGGTTTTTACTGCGTTAAGCCGAGGTTTGCTCAAAGTGGTCCCTCTTGTGCAAAGTATCATACCGTTGCTTGACTTTTTAAATCTCCTGATAGTTGCAGAAGTAGTTTCCAGATATCTGACTCTCTGATAGCAACACTCAGCTTAGGAAACTGAAATATTTCCAGGAAAGAAATGCATTTCTTGATAAAAGCTCAATTATTTCATCATAAGTTCAGACGAAGTTTCTTAGAATGAGACTGTGTTATCTAAATAACAGTAATCAGTATTTCCAAACCCAAATTCCCATGCAGACACTGGAGATCATGTCTACAAATTTTTGGCACAGATTAAAGGTAAAAAACTCCTTAACACAGCCAAAGAATACAGAAATATCACAGACAAATTCCATGTGCTAGAATTTATTTTTCTATTGATTTTGACATGCAGTTTTCCCCTTATTAATCAGACTACTCATTAAAAACAAATATGTCCTCGGTTATGCAGGACCATGGTTATGTAAAGACTTTAATATCACTCAGTTTAATCCTAAAATATCTGTTCTTGGTTCTCTTCTTCAGAAGTCTTTAATGCATTGAATTCCATTTTGTCTGTTATTATTAATATTATCAGCAAATAAGAAATCTACAGGCTACATTTTGACTCCTAAAATGCAACATTTATTTTGACAGAATTACTCTAACAGTTTAATAATGACAGAATAAAGTTTTTAACCCACATATGGATACAAAACCCACTGACTTCAGGAAACAGTAGGAATTTTCTGTTCACCTTACTGGGCCTGTATTTCAATGTCATAAGCCATAACATTCTTTAATCTTCATAAGAAAATACTCTAATCTTAAATAAGGAAGTTTTATATGATAGTTTGTATAAATCTTTTCCTCTTCCCTTTCCTTGTCACACCGTCATAAATAGTTTTTCTTCCTTTACCCATTGTAAAAAACAAAGATTAACACACTTCTTCCACATACATATTTTTTTCTTATAAATTGTAGTACAATTTCTTCATCATTCTACAATGGAATCATGAGACTGTAACATTTTAAAGCAAATGCCACAATATATCCTCTTGTAAAGCATCCCTCCACATTTTCAACTCTGAAAATAGCAGTCACGGTTAAAGGAATTGTACTGTTGTTGTGGGTTTTTTTTCTCCACGCAAGTTATAAAATATTTTATGCAGGTATTTTAACTGAAATAATGATTTCTTCGGAAGATCAGAGCTAGGTAGTCAATAGTAGCTGCTTGAATAAATTCCTCAAGCTTGTGAAGTAGTTATCTTTAACAAAATTTTCTGTTAAAGACTGATGACAGCTATGCATGACAGAGCCATCCAGAACTCTACAAGAATAGCCTTTTGATGAAAAACTTAAATTCATCATTAATCCTCCTGACAGATGAACATGCACACACCAAGGTGTTGTTGAGATTGAACATTGTCTTCAAAAAAGTTCCTTCTTTTTTAACTGTTTCTCTGCCTTCATCCAAGTATAAAATACAGTCTTCACTCCCCCCTGCTTGCCTAGCCAGAGACAGACACACTTCTAAGCCACAACCTTAGCTGCAGCAAAGAAATAATCTTCATGGCTGAGCAGATGGCTGAGCAGCTCTTTGGAGGAAGCAGAGCGGAGAAGACAATATCAGCAACAAGGAGCTTGGGGTGCTTGGATATTTTTGCTCATTGCATAGTCATTCCTGACTCCAGAAAAGGTTGGTATATGAGCTAGAGAGCCAACTCCACTGTCCCCAAGAATGGGTTTGTGTGTGCCAGATTATCTCAGAGAGAAAGGACAAGAGGTCATAGCTTAAGGCTCATCATGAAGTAATCACCCTATTTCTTTTTAAATTAGAGTTTAAATCTGTCCCATTGTTGCTTTCCAGGGTTTTTATTTACTACTGTTCATGGTGAAGTGAGCCTCCTCATAGTGCACTTTCCTTGAAGCAGCTTCATTTATGATTCTGTTCTGGAGTCCTCTAAGACAGTGATAACATCAGCCTTCCTTGGTCACTGCCCTTCCATGTCAATCATAATGACAGGTCTGATGACTCCACAGAGTCATCAGTTCATTACATATATGAGAGGGACGGAAGGGAATGAAGTAGTAAGAAAGTTAGAACTGAGCTAATCACAATTTTTGGCAGTTTTCATTGAAAACAAAGAATGAGAGGATTAAAAACAAATTTTGTTTAAATTAAATTTTTTTCAATTTTCCTTTCTCTAAACAAAAATTTAAAAGTTTTCTAACTAGCATTAACAAGCTAGACAATTGTCATTTATTAGTGTGTCAAAGAAGTAAGAAATCTTTAAAATGTACTAAGAAAGTCATTAGTTAGCCTAATGAGATACATTGTTTTAATTAGCATGGTAAATTTTTATATAAAAAGATCTTTGCATTATTTATTCAGTTATCAACTGTTCTCTAAAAACAGCTTTAGCAATCTAATCTTTATAACACTGGAGAAAGAATATGATTTTTAAAACTTGAGGAATTCGTATTTCAGCACTTTTGTAAAATGCCTCTGATACTGTCTCATGGGAACTGTCTCGTAAATCAGAATTTAAATACAAGCATAAAAAAACAAGTATGTTTTTATCAAAAATATGCTATAAAATTTCACAGCATACATTTCATACAATCATTAATTTTGATCTAAGTTTAATCACTAAAATGTTGATTAAAAGTAGTGAATAAGAAGTTTTATGATAAAAATAATCAGAAATCTAACAGCAAATAGTTGCTGCTGAGTAAGGATTGAATTCACCCAATTACACTGCCTAACCCAAACACACGGTAGGCTGACCAGTCAACAGATAACCCCAACTTCAAAATGTTATGAGATACCTGTAATGAATCAGATGTCAAAAAACCTGCATATATATTTTGGGTTTGCAGCAAATGATGCCATATGTCTTGCTTTTCTCCCCGATGCATGTACCACACAATAAAGTCACTCCAGAACAGTCAGCTGTTCAGGAAATTCTTTGTGTACGCCCTAGAAGAAAGGACTCATTCATTTGTTTCTCAACCTTTAACACCTAAATCCCTTATTTCTAAAGCCATATACAAAAACTACCTGGCATGGATACCATGCACATATAGCTAGCATTGTTTATTGTCAGAAAATGCTGCCTATTACCCTGCCAGCCAATGCTTAGTTTGATCCAGGGTTTTTTTGGATGAGAAGGAGGTCATGAAGAAATATCAACCTACAGTACAACTTAACATTGCTTCTTCTTCATCAAGGCTATGTTTGAGTTCAAATGTGCTCAAATATACAATGGCTATTGTTAATGGAGCCAGTTATTTCAAAGCTACTTCAGGTATCTCAGTCCACAGTATGGAGGTACACCAAGTAGACTACCAAGATACACCTTAATTTATTCTTCATTTTAATTATTTAAGTATTGTTTTGGGGTGTGATGGAGTAAATCTCAAAACCATTACATATTCAGATGTAAAAAATCTGTGAAGTGTAAATCGCATATAGGAAACAATCTCTTTAATTGCAGCATTCATCATCCAACTGTCTCATTTTCTCATCAAAGCCACTGCTTCCTGAAATGTCTGTAACAGAAGTTAGAATTAAAATAAAACCTCTCCTAAGTTACATCAAATCTATGAAATATTCTGGAAGAAATGACCCAATGTTCCAGTTCCAAAGAATTTCCTAGAGATCCAAGACACTTTCTTGATTGCCAGAGATTTTCAAAAGAAAATTAAAAGGGGATAAAACACCAATAACCTCCTAAAGTCAGTAAAAAAAGGTAGAAGGGATTAGAAGTCAGAGTTACTTGGATGTCCAACCCCTACCAAGACAGAAGTAATGCAACACAACTCCAAATCACAATGTAGAAATGAAAAAATTTTTCACAATCTCCAGGATCACTCTAATGATTTTTAATTAAAAAGGGGAAACTGATATCCTAATTTCTGATACAATTCTTGAGAACACTTTATCTTAAATTTGTATCTGACTATTCCAGTGATGCAAAAATTTTACACAGGTGTTAATAACATTATGAACAGGTATGGAATTTCTCAAAATAAATTAAAAACTTGTAAAAGAAATCTGACAGACTGGAATCCCATATCACACCTAACACAAAGTAAATTAGCTTAAAGGTATTTTTAAAGGTCATTTCTACAGTTACATGTAGTTGGAATTTAAACAATTCAAAGGGTTTTCTACTGCTTTGCCAACATGCCTAATCATTGCTTCAGAGACTGGATCAAGAACAGGAAGAAGCTGTTTTACATCAGTGATGCCACCTTCAGTTTTGTCCTTCTCTTCCAGTAGTTAGATTAGGAGATCCAAATTTCCTTCCTAAATTAATTATTCTGATTGAAATTACATGAAGAAAAACTGAGCATGTTAATTCTAAGGACTAGAAGACTTAATTTTAAAGTATTTTCATACCAATCCAGCCAGATTAGCTCTAAATATAATACATTTTATTATATTTGTTCTGTGTTTGCTCACATAGAAGGCTAAATGAAACAAACACATAAAATAAACTATATAGTATATAAAACCTACCTCCTTACTGGAATAGGAGTTTTATTCTTGTGCTCTTAATAGCATTCCCTTACATGATGGCAAGTTTTTGGCTTCAAACAATGAAAGCATCTCCATATACAAAGAAAGATATACACATATGTTTTCATGTTTCATTTCATAAAATTCAAAAGGCTTTTGTTCTCCTAGCGTTCCCTTCCTCCTTAAAGCAGTGAAGAAAAAAGATAAAGGCAGGAAAGCAAAGGTATAAGGAAAGGTTTCCAAAAACACACAGGAAGGTCCATTCAGAGCAAGTTACACAACAAAGAACTTCAAACAAATATAGAACTAATTAGTGAATCTTTAAAATGCCAAGGTGCCTGGCATTTTCAAAAGACAGAATGAAAATGGAAGAATATGAAGAGTCACAACAACATAGGTATTTTACATCCTACCAGAAGCAGGTATTTCTCATGCTTTAACCACAATGTCATCAGTGATATTAAAATCTGGCTACTGAAATACATACTGAGCTGACATAGTTCTTATGCTTTAAACTTAATTCAAAAAGTTCTTCCACAACATTCATCATCAGCAGCTGGTATTTTAGAGATTTAAACTAAGGACACTTCTAAAACAATTTAACTCTTTGAAACAATTGGTACAGAAAAAGTTTAAAAGAAATCTCTGCATAGCTATAGGCAAGGATCCTTCTGCTTGATGAAGGATGAATAAACCCTTCAAACACAATTACTTAAAAAAACAGGAAGTTGTTTATTTTCATAAAAAGAGTGGCCACGGTCTTTTGAAATCTAGGTGTGTGCGGCACCTGATTCCTTATCCGCTAGTTCCCTCATTCACACTCTGATATGACCAGGTTTCAATGAATTTGCACTGTCAGACTTCTTTGGTAAACACAGGGTACTGATGGGAGCACAAGAAGATGGAAGTGCAAGTAGGCAGCTGATTCCCAGGTCAGACAAGCATTTTGACCGGCAATTGTTTGGTACTACCGTGCAAGGTAATTCAACCTGTTTATCAAGAAAAAGTATTGCTCACATTGTCGAAAACTACAGGTGGTCTACCTTTTGGATAAGGGATCATCATCAGCGTTGGCTTTCTACATTGAGATAAGAGAGACAGATAGACACTGAACATATCACCAACTGCTCAGCAACACAAACCTACTTGAAGCTATTCCTTTTGTTTCACAGAACTCTGTTAAGAGTAGCAACAAATGTAAAAGGAGTTGTTAGCAAGTCTTAAATAGAAAAATGTCCTTCTACTTTCCAAATACTTCTTGCATTTTTTACTTCCATGAGAAGATCACCCAGTGATGCTACTTATAAAGACCAAAAGATGTTACCTAGCAACTGAAGACACAGTGCTACTGCAGAGATTGAGAGAAACTAAAGAGGTTTTTTGGTTTTTTGCCCTCTCATCCATCAGTAGTCATGATGTAAAAGTGGTTGTAGCTATCAAGTTATGTACCTCTCTTAAAACCTCTCATCAAGTTCACATCTGTACCCAGCTTGAGAAATGCACGTTGTACTTTTCTGCTTTGGACATAAGAGGGCAAGACAAGTGCAAATCAATATATAGACATACTCAAGTCTAAGAAAATGGTACCATTTTGTGCTCTTCAGTGCCATAGTTTCTTCCCTGATACTACTGAATACAGGGTTATCATGACAAATACAGCTTTCTGGCTCATAAACTACATTTTCCCAAAGTAAAATTTTCAAGATGGCCTTTGGTTCAGTGCTTTCTAACCTTCTGCATACATAAACAATTGTGCACCAAAAACTCCAGGAAATAATGAGTGATCACCCTTTGAAATGTGAAATTTCAGTCTGTGAAAACTTGATCCCATTATATTACCTCTTTTCTATATTATACTTAGGCACTGAATCCTTCCCAATTTCAGCTTTCATAGATAACTATATCTTACAAATTAACTTCTTTACAACTGCAGTCCTGCAGACTTTGACTTTATCAACTTTTACAAGTCATGTACATGGCTTTCACAAGTTTTTTTTTTTACATGAGTTTTACAAGTTTATGGACCTGGCTTCAACTAGAAAGACATTAATCTCTTTTATTCCAGTTTGTATCTATCTGATGTTTCATTTCTTTGAAAATTGTCTTAGATTTTTGTCCACATCTGCTTTAAGGATGGACTATATAATTAAAAAAAAAACTATTTTAATTCAACTACAGACAATGGTATCACCACAAGTCTACATTTGCTCTGTGAGCATACAGGTATACGTTTCTTGTGATTCAGACAACTAATTCAGACATCTGGTACATTAAATGGTGCTAACAGCCAAAGAGTTTTGGGTACTGTTCTTCTGAGAGCTGACTGCTGGAGCATTGAGTGCACACATATTCTTGAAGACTGCAGCAAAAGCGACTTTAGACATCTAGGTTCTTAGGAAGGCAAAGGATGATGTTCCTCCCTCCTCCATTATTGCCTACTGGTCTAGTTCCAAGTGGTGGACAGATTCATTAATAGTGACCTTCTCTATAGAAATAAATCATGTTTTTATTATTCTAATGATATTTTTTTTTTTTTTGGTGGCATTCACACGAGCATGCCTGTGCTTTGTTGAATAAAATGAAAAACTGAAATATTTTGAAGAGATTGCTGAGTGGTAGGGTAGTGATGCTGATCCTAATTTTAGAGATGCTCATTGTGCTTCAATTTTTTGATATAAAAATTTCCAAATGCAGGAGGAGAGGACCAAAAAACAACAAAACAGGCATAAGTAATACTGAGTTTGCTGATATTCAAGATCAACACCCTGCAAGGCAGACTTCCTTAAGCAAGTGTTACCCAACACTTAATCAAGATATTCTCTTAGCTTTCAACCTTGCCAAAAGTACTCTTCCCAAAACCCCTAGGTCATGCAGACATGACTAAGTTCCCAAGTAATACCCCTCTCTATGACAAACAATCTTTTCTTCTAATGAAACATGTACATTCAGAACAGAAGATCCAGATGCTGGAAACCAGCTTCTTAGCCATCCAAGAGGGCGTATCTTTCTTTGTAGCTATCCAAGAGGACATATCTTTCTCTGTAGAAAGTGACAAGCATAACCACTTCCCTTTTACTCTTGTATCCTCCTGTGTGACAAAAATGGTCTACATCAACTTTTTAGGTACCATTGCTGTGAAGCGTGTTCCTCCCATGGTATAATTCATCCACACACAAAACCCCTTCGTTCAAGGCTTAGTGCTGCTCTAGACTTGATTTCATCATCTACTCTGAATAGTCTACCACTGACAAGACGGCATGGTCTATAGCTCAGATGCTTCTGCTGTCCAAAACAGTATAGCCACACAGTAAAACTGCTATTTCAAACTTACATTTGAGCCACTATATACAGCAGGAGCATTGGCTGAGCTTCCAGCCCCTGCAAGCATCTATTTTACAGTAAGAGAAGAAAACATTTAGCTCTACATACTTCAGCCTTACAGTCTCAGTAGGGTTGTATACTTTATCTAGTGTCTTCCTGTTTCAGCTTTGGAAAACAACTTGAATATCATCTGAGTATCGTGATTATTTATGCTATTTCTGTTGCATTTCTTAGAGTTTACACAGATCTACTATCTAAAACATTCCCTTTCATTGAGCCAGCAGTCAGGAAATGATGCTGATCTTTTAGACTGGGTTGCAATACCACCATGACTGAACTCAAAGTGGATTAGGTTGTTTTTTTTTTTTAATTTAGATCAGGAATGTGCTTTTGAAATGAAAGTCCTGATCACCCCCATTTACTGTGCATCACAGAGCACTCTTAGAGTACAGACTGGGTCCTTTCGAGATAAAATGCCAGGAGTTGTGCTCCAGGAATGCATCTAACACTTTGCAGTTGTTCATGGGTATTCAGTCCACACAGATTAGACCTAGTTCAAAATAAAAACCCCTGAAATGCAGACAGCATGTATGTCAGGTCCTCAGCACCAATTCTTTTGCTCTACAAATCTGCTCATATTGCACCACAACATTGCCAACACAGGCATTGCCTTCATCAGTATCTTGTTAAAACCTAGTGCACCATCAAAGACATTCACACAGAAATGGCACTATCAGCATTTCACAAATGTTCCACATATGCTAGACTACCTGAGGCTAAAACCCAGGCAGTAGATTAAACTGAAGGGTAGTAGCAGTTACTGACTTCAGCTGCCGACTCTTCTTCCGCCCCAGAAGTTACAAGTTCTGCAGCAGGGATGTTGCATGCAACATGGATCTTCTGAATGCTTCTGGTTTACAACATATCACATTAAAATAAACCACAACTAACACCAGTTTAACTTTACAGACTGGACTACAAATTGTGGTATTTAACCTCTGTCAACATGGGGTTCAAGTAGCGTGTAGCCTGAAACCAATGTTCCGCTTATAGAGGAGCTGATGTTTCAGTGAGGATACTGCAGCTTAAATTACAATTCATCAACAGCCAAACTAATCACATGGGGTGGGATTAACCTCCCCTCAATTTAAACAGCCTCAAAGCAGATACCTACATCTGAGCTAATTATCTAAATTACCTTTGCAGTTACATAGACAAATAAGCATCTATAGAGGGAGATAATTTTAGCTACCCACCTTTAATTGAGATAAACTATGTGTTGGAAATTCTCATTTTTTCTCTACTAATTATAAAGGAGACTGGCTCAAATGCAGACATCTACACCACAGACATCAAAAGCTTGGTGAGATGAATCCCACCATTTGTGTTGTGTGAGTGTTAAATCAAGAGAGTACATTCTCACCCAAGGCAGACCAGCATAAGTGAGTCCACCAATTATACCAACTGGTATTGCAACAGAACTGGCAAGCCCAGTAGCTCAAAAAATGTTTTCCAGTAAAATACAAAAAATATAGCCATAACATCTTAATTGGAGAGATTTTCTTATATGTAGGAAGGCAGAAAAAAATCATATGGAATGGGACTATATGGAAAGAAAAAAAAAGCTAAAATTTAAGCTCAGTAAAGATGGAAAAGTAAGTACAGTGGGCACCACTGAAAGTAAACATTTACTATGGCATAGTATAAATACCTCATTGCTGTATACATTCTAAATATAGGGAGAGAGTGGTAAAGTAAATACCACAGTACAGTATGGGTATTTATTTACTTTTTAATAGAATCCACTGTATTCTTTAAGACTAATGACACTGAGAAGGAAAAAAAGGAAAGATGAAACATTGAATGAGAAATGCCATGAGCAAATAAGCCAGAAATACAGTTAAGAACTAGAAATCAGCTGCATGGCACCAGCACAGAATGACAGGAAGGTACAGCTGAAAATTACTTCAGAGACTATCTTGACTGTAATCTATCTAGCCTCTTCCACTGAGCCAGAATTAAATATATGTGTATTATCCACATTTTTAAAATTAAAACTAGTAACAGTAGTTTCAGAATAATATTTACTGTAATTTTCTTCTGGAGTTTTATGACTGTAAGAGCAAAGAGGATTTCCTTGGTATGCAACCTAAACCTCCTGCCCTGCAACGCCCGCTGATGTTTTATTTGCCAAGAAAAAAGAAATCACTCTCTTTCCTGTAACCACCTTTATTTAATTCCCAGATTAAACAAATTCATTCCTTCAATCTTTCTCATAAATCACATATTCTGTGTTTATAATCAATCCCATTAATCTCTCATTCTCTCTAGAATGGCCAGACCATTCGTAAAAAATGACCGAAACTGGACACTGCATTTCAGACAAGGTCTCACCAGTTTCACACAGAAAAGTCTCCTTTCAAAGATTGCTGCCTCACAGTATTTTTTAATTCAGTGCAACTCCTGCATCTTTTTATTGCAGTGTTACCTCTACATTTTATTCCCTGTATTTTACCTGTTTGATTTCTTCCTTATTCCATACCTTGCAGTTAAATTTCATCATGTTGATTCCAGGCCATTACTTCCACTTGTCAAGTTCTTCTAATTTTGATCGTGTTCTCTAAAACAACCCAACCTGTGCCCATGTTAATGTATTCTGCAGTTTTCAAGTGTATTCTTTGCTCACACAAGTTGTAACCTAAGTGCTTAACCAAAAAGGGACGGGCTCCAACAGCATCAACTCCGTCAATCTTCTGCCGGGGAGCTTCTGTCAATTTTCACTCGCAAAAATGTCGGGATGGAGAGTGCCAAAAACTTTCCAGAGTCAAAAATATGACACCTACTACTTCCCTCTGATACGCTATGCTGGTTAATTACTGGGTCAAAAAAAAAAGTAAAATAGATTTCTTTAATGTGATCTCTTCTTGATGAACAGACATTGGCAGTTTTCATCGGCTTGGCTTTCAGTTATGCTCAGATGAGGCATTTTCATCTGTACCAAGGCTGCTGAAGGAAGTCCATGGAAACTAATGATAATTAGCACAGCTGAAAAGTCAATAACTTGTACACGACTCAGATGCTCACCTTCAGTCATTTGAGTTTGCAAAAAATGTGGCCTCCATACTAGCTCGAGGTCCCTTACAGTACACAGCAGAGTGACCACAAAAGCACAGAAGTACTGAAACACCAGACAAGTCTCCTTGAAAACACAAAACTAACCATACTAATTAGTACTGATATATCCTTTTAGCACAAAGAAAGAGGATAGCTAAAATTGTTAAACTTTCCACTACCATGAAGGTTAGGCATCCATTTTCCATTGGAGGACTACTGCCTGTCTAGAGATGAAATGGTAAGGACCTTACATGCTACCATGTGGTAGACTGGAGTTTATAGAGCTTTAAACTGGGCAGAGATCCCCGAATAGACGTTGAGGTTTCAGCTACTCTTTTGGAAAAGAGTAAAAAGCAGGAAAACTGTGGCTTTTGCCTGGAAACAGGAAAGCGGTATGAGGCCAAAAATATTGTTCCCGAACACTGAATAAATTGCACCAATATTTAGAAGTATCTCCGTATTACAGTTTCATGTGTTTGAGCTTTTTGTTCTCAAAAAGTAAAACCAGGAATAAGAACCAGCAGACATGACTAATCACATTTAAATCTGTGTGTACTCTAAGCATGTTAAAAAAACCTTGCTGGAATATTCAGCTTTCCAAGGTGTTCTGAAACAGTACATTTACTTTGCTACTTTTTAAAAGCAGTGCATAAAGACTTTCTATTAGAACACGACTAAAAATCATCTATTCACTTCTATATTCTGACACGAATGGAAGAGAAGCAACAGTGTGAAAGCTGATCTTGATTTCTGCATTTTGTCTGTTGTCAAAGTATGAATTACACACATTCATTACAAACAGTATTCATAAATACTTATAACTAATTACAAATTGACCAGGGCACGGGTCCTTACCTCAAATCCTAGTCATGATTACCACAATAAACTAGCTGTAACTGATTGCTTTCATACAGCAGTTTTAGAGACGCTACAGAATTTCCTAGACTTTGAACAGGAATTAGCTGCAGTATCTCAAATATGTGTCACAGTGAATGTTTGTTTTTAAAAGATGACCACTGTGATTTGACATAAGTGAATTGAACTTACTGCCAGAGAGCACCCATTGATCATATGTGACTTGGCACTACTGTCAGAAATATGTTTAAATAAAATCTAAAAAGAGAGTTGGAAAAAAGGAGTTCCTGACCATTTGGGGATCCAACAGAGAATTCAGGACAAATATATTGTGATATGTATCAGGCAGCCAAAATTCTGGATTTAATGAGTGAAACAGACTCATTTTAAGAAACTGTTATCTTCCTTTATAATAAAGTAAAAATTGCCCTTTTCTATATGGACAGAAGATAATCTTAATGAATCATGCTTTTCTAACTATGATAGTCACACTACTTATGCCAATTCTAAGGTTGAGGACTATATTTATAGATAACAGGATAAATTAATATCTAGCATTTCAATGAAATTATGTCAAGAAATAAATACTTTTTTCTCAGTTAAAAAAATCTTAAGTTAAAGAAGATTCCCAGGCAGATAACATGAAAATGACAGGCTACATGGAGTTACTTTTATAAATCACACTGATTTTTTCATTGTTCAGTATTTTGTATTTAAGCTCTGATTCTGCTACTACTGATTAATTTTTAATAATCTTTTTGATATGGGGGATGAAGAAGCAAAAATAAAACGTGAACAGTGGCTGTCCTGTGTTGTTAATTATTTTATTTTGGGAAGGCTCCCTTAAACTTTGAGACAATGAACCTTTCTGCTACTTTCAACTTTCAGTTTCTTTACTTGGAGTTGCTTAGTTGTTGTTGGCATTACATCAATAAAAGTCATACCGTGGACTTATCCACTTGCTTTCTTGGCTACTTCACATTGCACAATCCTTTGCTAAAACTGCCGGAGAGAATAAGAGGGTAAGTCAACCTCACTGTGTTCTTTGATGCAGTGTCAGTAGCCTTTGAGCACAGGCAAAGGAGCTGAAGCACTTCCACCAGCCTTTGAAGTGGAGCAGAAAAGTGGAAAACCAGAAGGAAAGCAGGCAGATTCACTCTGAAAAGAGCTGCTCTGTACTTGGCACCCAAAGTGCTCTCCAGCCACTTGATGGTTTCCACAAACCAAAGTCTTCTGCCCAAAAGGAATGGGAATTGTTTTTAACCAAGCGTCCTTTAAGAGTTTTGGCAAAATGGACAAGATAGATACACTAAACAGAGACATGAAAAAGTTTTGTCAGAAAGGTCTAGGAAATTTAACAGGGCATTTCTATTCAGCTCAGAAAAATTCACCAAAATGTGTAAGTCCACTACAAGGCCTTCCTTTATGTTTCCTAATGCTGTTTCAATTCTCCTAAGTATACTACAGACAAAAAATCTCAGCTGGGAGCTGACAGATACAGAGAGATAAGAAAACTTACGCAGATCATAGGATCTAAAAGCATCACAAAATAGCCAAAAATTTATTTCAATCCCTATTCAGTCACTATGATGACATGAACAACGTTTTATTATTATCCATGCAAGAACTTTATCCGCTAGTAGGTTCATATGATCCAAAGTCCAATGATCTGTATTTAAATACAGCAGGAATTAAGAAAAATCTAAATGAGAAACATTTACAGTCATTCTTAATTTTCTTCTTCTGAAGTCTTCATGAAGTTACTGAAATGGAGAGGCAAACCTTCAAGCCTCCCAAAATATAAGGCCCCACAGAAGTCACGAGTCAGTCATGGTTTTGAAAGGAATTATATGGTATCAGCCCTTTCAAGACATCACTGTCAAGGTTTTCAAACTAAGACCTTCAGAGATATTATACCAACACAAAGTAAGAATAAATATATTTCTTTCTTTTTCCCTTGTGAACAAAATATGGATCCAATACTGCTGCCAGACACACAACCATAATTTTCCCTAAGAACCATGCAGCTATACCAAATAAATTATTCTAAGCCGAACTTTTTTAAAAGTACCTCTAGAAGATTGACTTTTCTTCACAAATTTTATTCCACATCAATCCCCAGTCTGAACAACAAACCAATGTACTGGTTTCCTGCTTTGGTCACAGTCTCTTGTATGATACTTATTTAAGGGTGGGATTGATGTCAGTAGAGTGCATAAGGTTGTTCAAAGTCAATCTGCCAAATAACAATTTTAACCACAGAAAGAATGTATTGCCTTATATATTCCAAGATTATTACATACATTGACAAGTGTATGACAAAGGACAAATGGTTCCCATTTCTGTCTTAAAAGCTAGGTCTTTGCCAAGGGAGGCTGGGCAGACAGCTCCAGCACAGCAGAGGAATAGTCAGGGACACCAGAACAGCTGCAGAGCAGCAGAGCCACAACAGCACACTGCTCTGGTCAGACTGACTACTGCCAGCAGCAGCTGGCTTCAGTTTTCAGTCCTAGCTCAGATATCTCCTCCATACAGATGTACCCCAAGCGCGTACATGGTGTGAAGGCCACGCTGGTGTCAATGGCCCAGGGTGGAAAATGTTGAAAGCATGGTATTTCATACAATGCTCTGATAAGCGTTGTTTGGGTGCTTTGGAAGGCCAGCAGGGAAACATCATCCCTCTCTGCTCTTTCCAGTGCTGTTAAATTCTTTTGCACACCAAAAAGAAAATGTTCCTTACTCCTTTCTTTACTAGGAAACAATTGTGTACAGCATATGTCAGGATAAACATATATACAGCATGCATCTGCCATACATTTTCATAACAAACTGTTCATCATAACCTCAAGAAAGATTTTATCTTTTTTCTATTGAAGTCATAACGTTGACAATTCAAAAACCCTCTCAGCATTGAAGGAAAAGGTCTAGGAACGAATGATCTAACATGCAGTCATAAGGTCATATAAGGCCACTGCAGAGGAGTTAACTGAATTTGTTGGACTGCTGTTCCCTACAGAGGAGCTTACGCAGGTTCTCACGCCAGGATCCTTCTATATGGAGAAAGAGACAGAAGGCGAGTCAGAGGATCCGTATCAGACTTAAGAAACATTAGATGAAACGGAAAATATTAACAATATCAGATTGCCAGGACCAGGCAATATCCTTCAAGAATCTGGAAGAACTTGATCATGAAACTTCTGAACTACAGTGTGGTACACAACCTCTCTTAAAATGGCCTCGTTACCACAGTAACAAAAAACAGCGTATGGGTGTTAATATTTTAAAAAGCTTCCAGTAGATCCTGAGAAACCGCAGACTAAAAACTGATTTCCATTGATTTCGTAGGACAAGTTAAAAAACATATTAAATATATGGATGATATGAATTCCTCCCAAATATATTAGACTTTGGAGGTGTCAACAACATGTGGAAAAGGGTTAAGTGCAGTTAAGCCTTCTACAAAATTCCTAAGTTATTTAAAAATTAATAAATGAATAAAATTAAGCTATCATGAAATAAAGAAAAAAGTGATAAAAGACAGAAAACAGATTTAAGAATACGAAATTGTTTTTCAAATTCCCTGCAGGATGTGTCCATGGTCCTCTGCTGTATACCTTCGTCACAATAGCCCAAGAAAAGAGAATGCAAGATGATATTAACTACTTAAGGTAGTTAAAAACAAGATAGGAAGATAAAAGATCGAGATAGGAGACTCACAAATACTAAGTGATTGGAAGACAAAATGATAAATAGCATTCAATGTGAACACATGCAAAATAATGAGGACATTGCTTGAGATTACAGCCAACTATACACACACTGTAGTGTAGTAAATGACCTTAGCACATTGGAAAGATCTTGGAACCATTGTGAATAGCTCTATGAAAATGTTGGCTTTAGTTTAGCCACAGTCAAAAAGCAAAAAAAAAGAAAAAAAACTCGAACTATATCAATTTGTACTATGCCATAACTATCAACAGTGTGGTTTGTTCCCTTTGAATTAAAAGGAAAACAGTAATACCACAGCAGATAGAGAAGGAAAACAAAATAGAACCGCTTTAAAGAAAAACAAGACGTCAAATAAAAGAACAGGTTTAAAGCAAAAAAAGTACTTTTTCACACAGTGCATAATTAAATCTATAGAGCTCTGCAACTTGATGCCATGGATTCAAAGAATACAAATGGACTCAAAAGTGTTCAGATTCATAAAAGAGAACTCCATCTAAGACTATTGGACACAAAAAGTACAACAGCAGATTTAGGAAGTCCCTAGGCTGCTGTTTGCTGGAAGCTGTGGGGGTTCATTGCAGAAGTTTCTCTGTTCACATGCTCTATTCTTATCCTCTTACCCTAGGAATCCGTTACTGCTCACCACCAGAGCCACAGTACTTGGGAAGGTGAACTTTTCATCCGGTAAATTCAGCCAGACAACCATGAGAACATTCTGTTCTTTAGACATATCTACTGTGAATCTTACTGGAGCTAGTAACTTTAGGTCTCTGAACTGTGATAGCCCAGTACCCTTTTTGTTTTTCAAGGCATAAGGGGAGAGTGTACAGCTGTACAGAAAATCAGTAATTCAACCTTTTTGTTTTCCTTTTTTTTAAAATAGAAACAAGATCTTATATGCTGGAGCCCATCCTCAAAAGCTTTTTTCCTCTGCACAACTTAAACCAAAATGTGGCATTAGCCCTGCAGTTCTCTCTCTCTCTTCTTCATCCCTCCCATTCCTTAGCTATGCATTCCCACCTTCTTTTATCAGCACTGGTACTCATCTGATTCAGCCACGTAGGGAGCCAGTTTCATGACTCAGACTGGAAAAACAATTTAAAAATTAAATTTAAAAAAATAAAATCTGATTCTTTAAGTACTTGGATCAGTCTCATCATCAACTCAGATACATGTCAGTGGCAGGAGCAGGACAGAGGCATTTCAGTCAGAGCCACCTGTTAGGCTAGCTTAGTTGTTCCACACTAACAGTGCAATGAGGGCATGCAGCCCCCACAAACCTTCTCCCAGCTCCAAGCACTCTTGGAGATCTTAAACTTCTCAACTATATGACAGAATTCTAGAGAGACAGGTGTACCAGTACTGGACCTTGATCACCTCCGTTCAGATTCAGCAAGACATAAAACTTCACTTCCACAAGCAGAGCTAGCTCTATTTATGAGGAAAGGTTTTACTAGTACAAGGGGCAGCTTACAGTGACATAACTGTGCCCATAGCAGGAGATTTTTTTGCCAGCATGACTATACTAATAAAGCACCCCAAGAGTATTTCAGCTGTACTTATCTAGCTCACCAAACATCAGGCAAACATTTATAGGGATTGTTTCCCTATTCTGGAGCACTGGAACACACATTTGGTAAGACCCCATTGCAAGGATATTTTAGTGGTACAGGTCTATATGCTGAAACTTTTTTTATTAATTAAACATCCCCATTTATCCCCATCCTTTATGTTACAAAAAATAGCCAAGTACAGTTTTAATTCTACCAATACTTGGGTGTTTGAACTTTCTGTCATTCACAAAACTGATCCAGAGGTCACAGACCCTTGGAAAACCAGATCTAAGAGTGCTTATGTCTTTATCTGGAAAAGTGGAACTTGTCCGTTCTGTTATTAATATGCATCTAGAAAAATAAAGTGACTACTAAGTGTCAAAACAGGCATTTGTTTTAATTATGGACAAAAAGCTAGTGGTAATAGTTATGCAGCTATATCTGGTAGAAGTTATGAAATGATAGAATGGAGTTTGCCTCTGTAATTTATTTCTTGCATATATGCAGTATGATAATGACTAGATACTAGTTTTTCCAAAGGACTCTCTTTGCACAAAACAAATCATGCTTCCTTAATGAGCTATCATTTCTTGTTCCTTCTTTGCTGTTCAGTCTGTGGCTCCACACCACATTTACAATTTTGTACTCAAATTTCGCTCTTATTAAACAATAAAACAGCCCTGATTCCTTTAGGACACCTCGTGTAGAAAAGAAGGGGGACAATCACACAGTCACAAACTGTATCATAAAAATATATGTGCAAACAATCAGAAATCCTGTCATTTCTTCCTTCTGTTCAAGCAGTGGAGGGCTCCCACCACCTCCTAAACCATCCTCTCTCAGTTCCCAATACTGACTCCCGCCTGCTTCCTCCAGGTACAATCTCCCTTCCCACTCACTCCCAGGCTTAGTCTGTTTAAATAACCTTTTAGCAAATTTCTGTGCTCTTAACCTCCCTCCATAAACTTCTGCTCCCGATTTTTCTCTGCCCAGAGAGTCACAGTCCTTCCCCCAACCACATATATTCATCAAATTCCCCTCCATACCACTGATTTCTCAACACCTTCTTGACCAGACTCTCAGCCTCTCTCCATGCCCTTCTCATGGGTCCCTGTCCCTGAACATGTATCTGTCCCTTTGACCAGACCCTTTACACAGACCCTTTGTATTCACAAATCCCAAACTCTTGCCCATCCCAGTCCCTGATTCCTTTGGGTATTATGCCAAAATTGAATCCCACTCTCTTGAAAGCTGCTGTCCCATTCTCAATAATGGGACATAAGAATATCTCCTCCACATTAAAATTGGATAATCTCTTTTCCATGCTACTTGTGACTCTGGGTCAGGGGTCATTGGGGAGCATAGAAACAACACCACCACCACCACAAAAACTTGTTCCAGATGTAGACCTAACACAAAGTCTAGGCCAAAGTGTGTGCAGTGCAAGAGGAATCCTTGAAGAATACAGCTGTTAAAAATCTAACTCCAATGAGTATATTCAAATCCTTCTTTCCAAGATATATAACATGGGCAACTGTGGAATGACATTAGGAATGGAAAAAGGCACATAAGTAAAAATCAAAGCTACCCTTTCGTAAAAGATTGGGAAAAAGTTTTGCGGTATTTTAACATGCGAAAACAATACAGTCTTCCCTATTCTCATTCTACAAAAAGGCTGGCAGCTTTTTCTTAAATTTTCCAGAAATAAATCAACCTGAGTTACTGGGAACAAAAAGGTAACCTATATTATAACAAGGTCTGAAAAATTCACAACAGAAAACAAAGTTTAAGGATATGTGCAGACAATTGTTAAAAGGGTTAAAAGGGTTTCAGATACTGTCATCCCTTTGTTTGGAGATGGAATGTGGTAACTAATTCTCTGATGGCTCTTAAGTCTAATATAGTAACACTCATATAGGTAAACTTAAGTTAAACTACCTTTATTGATGGTTTAAGCAAGCATGGTTTCTCCAGGACACATATATGCTTAGTTCAATCAGATGTCCAAGCTGAGAGACATCACTCCAAGCTGGGAAAGATATTTACATCTTGAAATGTGTTAATACGATCCTCTGTCATAACCTTACAATGGAAAGTGTCAGGAAATCTGTGTAATATTTGGTATAAACAACCCAACCTATAGTAATGCTATTTCTCTGGTGCCTGGACAGATAAACACAGTGTGGACACAGGAAAAAGATTTGAGCTTTTCTGCAGAAGTAAGAATACAGAAGAAAAGTTGCCCATTCTTGTCAGCTCTAATGACTTGATTTGATCTAATTTGCAAGGAGAGATATAGTTAGCCTCGAACTATGGCATAAAATCAAAGTTCAAAAACACGGGAGATTTAAGTCTACTAATAACAAACCAAACATAGAGGCTTCTTAAGGGAAAAACACAAAGAGAAATATTACATTATTAATCTGTTAAACATAGGAACATACAGGACACCGTCTAGTAGCACATCACAACTTAAATATGATGACTTTCTTGTTATAGGAGCTTCCTTTTTCTCAGAAATTCCATCCAACCTAGAAGCATGGGAGAGAATCCATGTTATGTTGAAATTTCATAGTTCAGTATTCTTCTTAGACGGTAACTTCTTAGGCCACAATCAACTATTTTGAGTAATGCAATTTTGGAAATTGGCCCCTTACACTGAGGAATTGCCACTTTGATTCAGGAGAGCTGTGAGAGATAAACCCATTAATATCAGTAGAAAGCGACACTTGATCCACAAACAGGCATTTTTATCTCACAGTTCACCCCTGTACAAAAAAAAAGACAAGTAACAAGTGCTTTATATGAGAAAACAAGCAAGCTAAGACTGAAAGTATGCTGTTTTATAAAGTGACAGTAACTATTCTAAGAACATTTCTTTCTGCATGTCACTATCAGTTTTTCCTTACCATATATTCCATATTGGAAGCTGGTGGATACACCTGACCCCGTAATTTATTATGAAGATCCAAGATACTTTGCATATCACTGTCTGTGATAGCCCTTTTCCCTCTCTGCTTGGCGATCCACCACTCACCATCTTCATCCATGTACTTTTCCAAAAGTTCCTCTAAGAGCGTGGCATTGGGAAGAACCATTGCAGAAACTGCTTGAGCTATGAATAGCAAGGTAGTTATTCTGAGCCATTCCTGTACTACATACTTCATGATGAATGATCTCAAAATGCACAGGAGTTAGCTCCAAGACAAAGTCTTTCTTCCAGGTCTGTTGGCTGCAAATGCATAAGAGAGAGTAATGTAATTTGGAGGTTGAAGTACTGGCCTGTATGAACTTACTAAGCAACGAAAGTCAAACTGTAGTTTGTACAGAGTTTGCCACTGCTGTTTCAGGGTGAGAAACCAGGATGCTACTTTTTTTTACTCTAATAAGTATACACTGTTGCTTTGGGAAGATAGCTTATCTTCAACCTTATGAACTTCAGTTTGTTCAAGTGGCTTTATATAGTACGCTGGCATGCACATTTCACTGTCTGCATGCAAGAAAGCATGCTTTTCATATCTACTTAAAAAAAGCCAGACATCAATGAAGATTAGACTGTAGATAAGGTCTTCCAGTATTGGAATTTAAGAACAAAAAAAGTTAAGAGGCTTGCATCCATTGCCAAAACGCGAACTGAAAAACACAATAAAGTTGATAGGAAATATCCCCTCTTGGTGCATTTCAAAATACGACTTTGATAAAAGCTTTTGGTTTATGATTTCCAAAAACCTAATAAAACTAAAGGTATTCAACTCGGCCAAGAAAATGAGGGGAGACGGAGTTATATTCTATTCACCAAACAAAGGAAAGCAAAGATAACTCTCAGAAAAAGTAGTCCCACTTCCAAGAATACAACATTCCAACACCGCCTATTACATGACTGAGTGCTTTAGGTAGGAAAGCCATG
>NW_009186421.1:0-58360 GCF_000690835.1 Fulmarus glacialis
GGAGCGAGCGCGGGGTGGAAGGAGGTGCCGTGCATCACTCAGCGGCAGCCCCTCCGGCTGCCTAATGAAAGGGGCTGACAGGGTCTTACGGGAGACCTATCCAGCCCGCCTTGGCTGGAAGGATGATGGCCTTGGCACGGAGCATCGCGCCACAGGAGGGGACTTTTTCCCGGCTTTATAAACTCCATCCTTGAGGCCCTGTGTCGCTGCCAACTTCTTCTGCCCAGCACAGGACTGTCTAGGACTCCCTCCGGGGCTCATCCGCCGGTTGGAGTGGCTGTTATTGAGAAACACAGGATACACTCTCGCAGAGCGTGCCGAGCCTGGACCACCCTCGCTGAGCTTCCCACACCTGCTGGCCGGGAGACCGAGCACCGGGGCTGGGAATGGTCACAAGAATAGTACCATTGATAGGAAGCAGAAGTGCAAAACAATTATTTATCTTCTGTTAGGAGTTCGTAAGGGGGGTATTGTGGGGAGCTCTCTGTAAGTTAGAAATCAGCTCTATTCCCACAGCACTGGTCCATCAGAAAACCCTACTGACAGGCACCTCAGAAATACGGAAAGGATTAGCACTCTGAATGCCAAGATGCTGTTGCCAATGTTGTGCTCACGTTAGCATTCGTGCTCCAACCCCCCCACCCTCTCCCATCGTGGGGGCGGCAGGAGGAAATGCTGCTATCTTTTCGGTGTCAAGTGTAACCAGACAAACATGGGACAGGCTCTATTTTATAGACAGCTTTAGGATTACAACACAAACATTAATTTCCAATCTGTAATGGAGAAAAGGGAAGGATTTCTGCACTGTTGCTTTGCTTTGCAAAGTCCTCTCCTGGGCCCCAGTGCACGAGCACTGGTGACTGCACCGGGGAGCCATCCGGGCAACTAAGGTCTCATTTCCACTGTGAGTGCCTGCTGTGGTTTGGATCAGTCATCTGATTTCATAGCACACAGGACTGCCCTCTGCTATGAGCCAGTGGCATCTGAAGCTACTGGAGAAGCAAAGCAAGCAGTTTCAGGCCTGTCTACCAGGATAAAACCTACCACAGGTTTTGTTTCACCTGTGTCTGGCCCTACCCTTCTGATTAAATCCCATGATTTATTAGGTTTGCCTGATGCAGGCAGAGCCCAGGCGCCCTGTTTTCCCTAACAAGGTATCACACAAGCTCATGCAAGCACTGTTCAGACCCAAGACAAAGATATTATCTCTGGGCTGAAAGCACAGGCCAGTGTCCGTGTCCGATCAACCACTGGCAACTCTGCTAAACCTGCCAGAAAAGGGTCTGCCACCGAGTGTCGTTGCTATCAGAGAGCTAAAATTTTTGACAGCGCCAACCAGGAATAAATCTGAACTGAGGGACACGTACTGAAACCGCATGCTGCATCACGAAACCTATTGAGAAGCCTACACAAAACGCAACCCAACCAAAACAACAACAAAGAGCTTTTCGGGAGGTCTTGGTATGACCTCATCATTGACCTGCTGATTCACCATTCAGTTGGGCAAAGGATTCATATGACACTAGTCTTTCCCAATCGTGTGAGGAGGGTACCAAATAAAATGGAGTCACTGGTGTGAAACATGAAATTATCCTCTCACATTTCATCTGTCAATTATTTCACATCAGCAGTCAAGGAAAACAGATGTAATGAACAGCTCATCGTTCAAAACAATCACCCACTAAACCCAATTCCCTTGCTAAATATATTAAAGGGAAGAGCAGCAATGGTTGGATTTACACACGATGTGAATCGAGTTCAGTGGCCTGTTTTCTATGCCGGGCCACGCCAGCCCAGCTGTACGCCACACCTCCGAGGGTCCAGGCAGCTGCCCGCTCCCAACCCGTGCCCCCTCATTGTACAACAGCCACGTCCAAAGGCAACCCCGGTTAGAAGCGCAGTGCCTTAACGTCACTTAATCGATATCCTGGGCATCTACCTCTCCCGGTATACCAGTGCTCAAGAAAAGCTATCTGTGCAGGACAATAAAATAGGACAATAACATAGCCAGGGCAAGAGATAATCACAGTACCATGATTACGTCCAAGGTAGATCACGATCAACAGTGAAAGCAAGAGCACATCAAACAGGAGTGATACAGCTTCATTTCAAAAATGACTGATGTTCCTAAAAACAATCCATATTTAAGAGGCAGACAGACACCCCAAATTTTTTCCATCTATTTTCTTCAAGTCTTAGCTCTTTACAAGCTTTAGCATCCTACCCACATCTGACTTTAGGACTACTAAAGCCTTAATGCTGCTGACAGTATCTCAGCGTAAGAAATACCTTAGCAATTGCACAGACGAGATAATTATCACTGCAGACTGCTATTTAAAAATGCGTTACTATGACTAATGGGGGAAGAAAAAAGGGTATTTTTTATTTCTCAAAACATGGCACACAACTCTATAACACAACAATTACATGCCGAGTTTTTATATATAGTCCTTTGCTGATGTGAATATTAGAAATGGATGCTATATTGTCAGTGGAGCACTGCTTGAGCACGGGCAGTCACACAAGAGTGACGTTTCCCATCTAATCGCAGAAACACGCTAACAAACCACGGCACCTCGGTGGTCTAGTTCCTCACTGATATTTCAGTTGTTCGGCTGCCGCAGCCACAGATGCAGCGAATTTTCAATGAAACACTAGCACTCGGCGATGCTGACGCTCGCAGTCAAGCATATCTTGATGAAATTAGAGATGCAGAAAATATTTTTTGACAGAGTGCACAAGCAAAACAGCCAGAAGTGCAGCCAGTTCAGTGTGAATGGCTCGTGCAGAGAGAGAGACCAGGGAGATGTCGAAAATTGGACTCTCTGATTTTGGCAGGAAGAGGCGAATATTATTAGCAATCTATGCCACAAACATAACTTTCCAACTCTTAACAGTTTTTAGTTGCCAAAAGAAAATCACCATTTCTAATTGCTTCTCAGCTCTTGCATTATATAATGGCAAAAAAAGAGGAAGGCAAGCAAACTTACATCTCCATTATGTAAAATATTAGATAAGCGGAGAATACAGTAGCATTCCAGTTTAACAAAATCTTCACAAATGTAAACACTTTACAACCTTCTGCCCAAACCCAGCACCTGTAATTCCACAACAGTTTTGCACACACATATTAGAAATGTGCAGGAAAAACTTGCAAAGCATCGTAAGTTAAACAGGAATTGGTAAAAATAAGACTGGTTATTCTTACTGGAGGCATTTATTACCTAGTGTGCGGGGTCTTACAAATCTGAGGACATTTCATCTCCTTGAAGAAACATGTTATGTTCTGACTTTCCTTTGAATTCAACAGAATGCAAATTTTAAATTACTAGTGCAGAAGACAGCAGGATTAGTTCCAACCTGTAAAGCACCAAACCCCACCTGTTCTACTGTATTTCTTCCTATCCCAGAAGGAAAATACAGCCCTTCTGGCTCTGCGAGTACCACCGTGATCAATGAGCAGAGGAAATTGCTACAAAACAACACTTTGAGTGTCTCTGACTTAGAGGTTTGGATGGGCTAAACAAGACTCTTAAAGCAGTGCGTCTAAACTCCATTGAAAATATCCTCAGCTTTTTAGAAGGTCCTGAAAGGTTCACTAAGACACAGCATGTAAAAGTAGCTCGCTGCTTTGCAGGGAAAGGCTGGCAAGCTCAATGGGGAAATACCCTTTAGTCATAGCAGGGAGACTGGCCCTTGGGGAAGGGCCCAGATGGACTTGGCTCCCGCGGTCAGCCACATCGCCCAGCCAGAAACACACTGTTTGCCACTAAAACCAAGCCAGCTGTTCTCAACCACAAGGTTATGTATCTATCAATTGCAAAAGTGTCTTTATCCAGTGCTCTGGTCATGCTAGCTAAGAAGACCACACACGTAAGCTTTCCAGTTGCATTAAAAAAGCATTGATTAGTTGCTCCATGAGGTGAGTGGGGACATTTCCCACTCTGGCTTGCCAGAACATGGCTAGCATATGTACCAGCTTGCAGAGGACGGGGTCTTGAAAATGAAATACCAGTTCTTCTACATGTCCTTATTGGAGCCATGGATGTTGGAGAGAAGATGATGGAGAGCTGAGCAGTGGCAGAGGCGCAATAGTTTGAAACTCATGCTGCTGATAAAACTAAAGAAGCAACACTGTGTATGGGCACAAGACAGGAGGGAAGGGCTGGACTACGAGCTCCCTGGACTACAAAGTGCCAGTTAGAGCACACAGCTGCAGATGGTTGCCTCTGTGGCTGGGCACAGCCAAGCACGTGTGTCAGTGGAGGCTCCCCCTGAGACCTTTCGGGGCCCTGGAGCCTGCCTGCAGCATCGCTACGCAGCAGCCTTGGGTCACGGTGCTCTCTTTCGCCTCCACAAAATACCCCCAAACCAGAAGGAAAACGCAGTTCAGGTGAAACAGATGAGCGGGAACTGCCCCATCCTTGTACGGAGAAGCACCAGGCTCCAGTCCCGGGTAGGACCCAGCCACAAGGGCAGACCCGACGTTCCTCTGACTGGGAATGCTCAGGTCCAGCTCAGGTCCCGCATGAAACCAGGGTCCCCGGAGAGCGCGCAGAGGAGCAGGGGGGCAATGAACCCCAACCTTTCTTTCTTCCTTCTGCGAGGCGGCGGAGCGAACCCTGCACGTGCGTGAGTGCATTTTGAAGCCAGCCCCCGGGAGATGCAGCAACCATGACAGCCTTTGCATGATGTGCCCCGCCGGGCGCCCGCTGGGCCGGCGTGGCTCTGCACCCACCCCTACTGCTAGCCCCCTCGCAGTGCAACAATTTACCCTTGAATAAATTAGCAATAATTGGAAATCCACTTCACTGGACCTTACGCAGCATGACTAATGTGACTCACTTTTTAGCTCTGTTCCTTTTGTGTGACTACTCAGGAAAGAGGGTGACTTAGAAAAGAGAAGAACCAGTAAACTTTATGCTGTGGAAAAAGAAATGACAGTCTCTGAAGAGTGATATAAAGGTTTAATGGGTGCTTTGGATGCACAAGAAGCAAGTGTTTTAAGAGTACTGTGGGGCACAATGCTTCTACTGATGGCTTTTTTGCCTTTGTATCCTTGTCTTTACCTTTTAGATGGTGCATGTTAATTTTGGTGGCACAGGGACAAGGCTCAGAAAAGTACATCGCTGCAACAAAGGGAATACAAATCTGCAGAGCACAAATAATTTTGAAAAAAACAACGGACTTGTGCTATTTACTAGAAACATTGCAGGGGTTGGGTGGGCTGAGAGTCATCTGAATCTCAGCCTTTGTGTTTGCCTAGCTCTCTTATGAGAATGCGGTTAAGCCATTTAAACCCCTCCTTCGTGGAAAAAATTAGTATGAAAGGATATTTAGAATGGTAAATACTTACAGTGAAATACAGCATAAAAAGCTAACATGCCAGAAATGCAATTTTTAAAAAGTGAGAGTCTAAACATTGTTAATTCTGAAGTGTCGCATACATCATTTCTCTTTCGTGACCCTATTCAAGATCATTGTATCGAGCTAATTGCCAGGCCATTTTTTTTCCAAAAAATAAAAAGAGGAATATTCAGCACATAAATGCCTGTGTAAGCCCTGTAATATGGCACAGCTACAATATTCAAACAATTTGGCAAACTCTGTGCACTCACAGTAACTTGCAACCTGGTATATGAAGTAAGGACCATGAATTACAATACAGAATTTGTGACATAATCAGTGTGGGTTTATTAATATCATATGCAAGTGTCATGTTTAAATATTTATCTTTTGGTACTTGCCAACAGGTATTTTCCATTCCAGGGGGAGTACTTTTCTCTTGATTTATGCACCTAATTCCTACAACATGAAGCCCAGATATGCCTGCAGAAGGAGAGAAAAATACATCCCTGTAGCTACAATTTTTTCTAAGACATTAGTAAGACAAGTGTTTCACAATTTCTGTGCAGGATCCTTAAGCAGAAATTGTGGCGCACGAAACAATCCCAATTTCCAAGGAAAAAATTATAGCCTTTCATTCTCATAGCAGCATGTAACTAAGGTTTAGATGAGTGAACAGATGCATGCAAAAATCAGCCATGAGAATGGAAAACATTCATTTTCACAATCTGCTAAATCTGCTAGGTATGCATGAAACAGAGCCAAAGAGATTTCCAGCAGAACGCAATGTCACAGTCTTGGCACAACGGGGAACTTTCTCAGATGCTCCTCGTGCCAGCACTGGCACTTGTACTGTACAGCTGTGTTTAGAGATCACTGAAATATACTGGAATCTCAAAGAGTTAATAATATGACTGCTATTAAAATACATTCTCTCCACTTTCCACTTTTCCAGGAAATTAGATGTGATTTTTTTCTTATTATTGCAGCTACCACTTTACATGAAGTAACAAGTTCAATAGAGAGATTTTCCGAGTGCGTTTCCCTCTGCAACAATGTAAGTCCCTTATCAAACCCTTTCAATGAAAACTCCATGCTGTTGCCTTCACAGCACTTACATGACCCAAGCTTAGTGACCTCATGCAATGCTGAAAAAGATCCCAAATTTTGTATGATTTTTTATATTACTGTTCTTCTAAACTAGACTAGAAATGAGCATATAATTAGACTGGGTAGATTAGATTGAATTAAAGAGTATAGTCAAATCTTCTCTTAAGTAGTAGTTTCTCAGAAATAAGGCTTCTGACTTTTCAAGGGTGAATTATATGTCTTATTCTGTTGAAATGTAGATCTTATCAATTTAATTTCACAGCTGGTGCCCGGCCTCCAAAAGCCTGACTCTCTAAAGCCCAAAGAAAGCAACTGGATTGCACACCACCCTGTCTCATTTTAGCACGTTGAAAACAAGGGCATTGGGCAAGAAAGGATATATGGAAAAGCAGGAAGGGAGGAAACGGTTCCCTTGAGCGGCAGGCTTCGTCTGACAGCTCCTTTGTGCCTGCTCTTGGCGTGGGAGGCTCGGGCCCTCCCGTTCCTAAAGAAGGCACCTTTAATCTCTTTCCCCCTAAACACAATTGCTCGGAAGCGCTTGGTTTTAGCAGCACCTTCAGGATGAAGACCTTCTTCCGAAGTGATAGGAGAGGTTTTCTGCAGAGGTAGCATTGTTTTCTGGTCTCCTGACCAGAGTCTTTCCCTTTGGAAATCCAGCAGCTTCACACAAGAGGGGAATTTTATAGCTTATCTTTTGGGATCTTGGATCAATTTTAATCGGAAAAAGCATTAAAGGAACTTGTCACATGGCTCCCGGAAACACATGGAGAGTCAAGGATCTCTGTGCTCCAAGGCTGCCGCTCAAGCACTTGCATTTATGTTTCTTGGCAAAAACCGCATTTATGTACTCACTTGATTTCCAGAACAGGGTGAAAACCAGATGCCCTTCTTTGTACCACGCAGCTCACTCCCTGGGATGTCTACATGAAAGATACTGTGATGATGGGGTTTATTTTAAGGAGGTGGTTGATTGGTAGCCTACAGTGTTGCCCTTTTCATGCCACACTCTGGAAGGAAAAAAAAAAACCTATGAAAGGAGGTGTGCTAGCGCCAAGGCGCTCTATGAAGTATACCTTCCCTCTCATCTATGACCTGGAATCGGTCCCCAGAGGCAGGGAGGTAGATGCTGCCAGGATGGCCCTCGGACTGCTTACAAAACTCTGCTGGAGTCCTGACATGAGGAGGAGGAAAATGAAAGGAGTAGTTTAGAAAAAAATACTTTTGTTTAGGCCAGATCTATGACCTGTAAAGCTGTCTCAAAAAGGGTACACAGCCTCTATCCTTCCTTCAGAGGCTCCATCAAAAGGAATGCCTGGAATCTGCAGCTCCATGCAGTGTAATGTTTCACTGCGTACTCTTTCTCTTTGTTAAGCTCCAGAAGCGTGCATTACAATTTTGTACCTTCTTCAATGATTTATTTGTCCTTTACTGGGCTATCTCTCTTTCTTCCCATTTAAGAAATTTCCAGGGTAACTACTCAGCACCAGGAGAACAGACAATTTATTTGTATAAGTCAGATGCAACACCAGCATCCACTTCTCTAGCTTGTCCTATAATTGGCAATAATGATTTTTAACAGTGCTTTGGGGAACGAGTACTCTGCATTTAGGGAATCCCAGCAAAGTTTGCAAGTTTTTCAATATTGTAATGAAAGGATAGTGCCTTACCCGGTATTTCTGCTGTAGCGAATGGGATGCAAACCCTGCTTTGGGGGTTTTGGGATGCTATGTCATGGGTTATGGAGATGCCTCACGTAAGTGAAAAACACGTCATTCCCATTCTGTGACAGCTTACTGCAGCCACATGAAAAAAAAGCAACAAAAAAATTGAACTAGTTCACTGCGGTTACTGCAAAGCAAGCTCTTTACTGTACGTGCTGTGAGGCTACCTTGGCATGCCTATAGGTTGCTTCCACGAGACTGACAAATGCTGGGGAACCCATTTGCATGGTTCGGTGAGTCCATAGGAGACAATACGGTGAGCAACCTCGGCAAGTGTTGAGAGCGTGAGTCAAGGAAACGTGTAAAGTGCCAAAAGGGAACCGGCAGAACATTACACTTGTATGAAATGGGAGTAATCTCATTACCAGAGGTGATAACCATTGCACCCCTGATGGAAATGCATAATTACTGAAAACAGCTAATCAACTGCAAGAGCAGCAGGGTAGCCAGAAGCTCCTATCTATACCATCTACTGTGCTTAACCCAGTTGAGCTGCTCCTCCTCCTCCACCTTCTACAAAAGGATCAGTAAAACATGCTGCACATACAGGCCCTCACATGTGGGTCAGCGCAGCTAAGTGATACAGTGCTTTGCATTTTTAATCGCAAATAAAACATGTATCAGTTCTGTGAAGTCTCCCTCCTAATTCTATAGGATGCTCAAGCACGCCACGCTTACAGCTGTTGATTTCATAGCTACATCTGTAGATAAACAGGGCTTGAATAACAGTTTAACACCCAGCTCCTATTGAAAAAAACAGTGACAGCAAGTTTCTTATCATTAATCTCCGACTTTGAGAAACCTCGCCTTTAATTTACTAACAATATATATAGCTATGGGCAATAAGAAGTGGTAATTCTCAGGCTAACGGTAAGGTAAGTTGAACTGTTAATGGGATCAGGGGCCAGCTACGGGACGGATTGTGTAAGGCCAGCTGCTGGCGTGCTCCAGTGTGTGTGTGTGCGCATATGCCTGTGCATGTGTGCGTGCGTGGGTTTAATGCAAAGAAGTCTGACTAACAGCACCTGCAGTGGGGCCATGAACCTCCATGCTTCACAGGTCCAGGTGACACAAACTGAGGAGATCAGGGGATCTGGCACCAACTACAGGACATACTGACTGTCTAAGGCCAGATATAGGAGGTCTGTGTTATGTGTGTATAGAGAGAGAGAGAGATATATGCGTACTACTATATAGAGGGAGCGTATGCAGGACTGGGAACAGGATTTGCCCATCATGCTGTCCACGTGTGTATGAGCACTGTGTTTACGTGAGTACTGGTAAAGTCACTACTTTCTGACTGTGCTGAACTGAGTGGCTGTCTGCTCAGTTTATTTAGTGCAGTCAGAAAGTATATATATGTATATATATACACACATACATATATATGTAAATATGTGGACGCATGCGTCTATCGGGAACACTTGCTCAGCCTCGCTGATGGTGGAACTGGCTCTAATGGGCTGCTGGATTCAGCAACCTCTAACACATTGGTTTTTTCTTGTCCTGACCTTTGCAGTCTCTATCCAGGCACTTCCAACAAAAGAAGGAACTGTCTTGATCTGGTTTTCAAACTGCAACAGGTAAGGAAAGAGTTCAGAGGGAGGGGAAAAAATAGCTGTCAGCAGTTGTAAGTAAAATATATAATTTTCCACTTACAACTAGAAAAGCAGGAAAAACTAAGTGAATTGTTTCAAGGTTTTTAAACAGAAAGAGCTGGTCATGGAGGTGGCAGGCTGCTAAGAAGAAGCATAAATGGAAATTTCCCTGCTAGTATAGCAGTACCTTCAGTTTCATGCCTGTCGAGGATCTGATTTCTTGATTAGATTAGTAAACTAGGACTAGAACCACACAGGGACACACGCACATTGTGATGTTTGAAAAAAAGCCATAGGCTAAAATGTATAAGCTCTCCCTGGAGCACAGAAAGAAATCCAGGTCTCTCTTCTCTTAGGTTCATGCCCTAATCACTGAGCTAGAAAGTCAGCTTCAGGCCTAGATTTGCTCTCTGGCCCAGTTAATACCTACTTATTTAAACCAAGGTGGAGGATGTCTCTACCACAGAGGTGCGCGCAGACAGATGGCATATCAGAGTTTTGTTTAGCAAGCAGGGTGCTGTCGTCACTCCAGCTAAGGACAAATAGACCTCTGCTCCCTGCTTCCTGGACAAGTTTTCTAACTACTAGGAAAATCATGCAATCACACAGCCTAATTCAGGTTGGAAGGGACCTCAGGAGACCACCTCGTCCAACCACCTCCTCAAAGCAGGGCTAGTTACTGCTCTACACCAGGTTGCTCATGGCTTCATCTAGCCAAGGCTTGAATACCCCCATGGAGAGAGGATGCACCCCTGCTCTGGACAACCTCTTCCAGTGTCTGACCACCTGCACAGGGAAGATTTTTTTCCATTGTCTCCTGTCAGCTTTTCCCCTCATGCAGCTTGTGTCCATTGCTCTTGTCCTGTTGCTGAACTCCTCTGAGAAGAGCCTGGCTCTGCCACTCTCCTCAGGCAGCAAAGCCTCCACCGAGGCCCAGCTCAGCTGCCTCTTCTCCAGGATGAACAAACCCAGCTCCTCAGCCTCTTCTCCTGCACCATGACCACCTTGGTGGCCCTTCCTGGGCTCCCTCCTGTTGGTCAGTCCCTCTCGTGTCCTGGGGACCACAGCTGGGCACAGCCCCCTCAGAGAGACCCTCAAAAGCCAAGTGGAAGGGAGGGACCCCTTCCCTGCACCCTCTGGCTGCACCCGTGCCAGCACAGCCCTGGAGGTGGTTGGCCACCCTTGCTGCCAGGGCGCACTGCTGACCCCATTCATCTCCTTGTAAAACAGCACCCAGGGCCTCTTTGGCAGAGCTGCCCCCAGGCAGTCGCTCCCCAGCCTGTACTGGTGCATGGGGTTGTTCCAGCTCGGCGCTGGGACTTTGCTTTTGTTCTTACCTGCCCCTTCCTCCAGATTGCAGAAGTCCCTCTGTCCAGTCATTCCCCTGCAAAATGGTATCCCCTGCAAACCTGCTGAGCCTGCGCTCCATGCAATCACCAGGTTGCTGATTAAAATGTTACACAATATCTGTAAAATGCCACTTTTAACCAAGCACCAGGCTCTGATCTACTGAGCACTATTCTTTGAGCTCTACAGTCCAGGCAACCTGCCTGTAGGGTCCGTTTCTCCTCCAGCTGGCTACCAGGATATAATGGGACACTATGTCAAAAGCCTTACTAATTTAAAGGTAAAAGACGTCCACTGCTCTCCCCTCATCCAAACTGCCAGCCATCTCAAAAGAGAAGGCCAATCAGGCATGTCAGGTGTGCTTTGCTCCTGATCAGTCCATTCTGGCTAGGTCCTTAGGTGCCTTGAAATATCTTCCATGAGAACCAGCACCATCACTTTCCCGGAGACTAGCGTGAGCTTGATGGGCCTGCAGTTCCTCACTCTTACCCCTTCTGACGACGGCTGTAACATTTGCCTTTCTCCAGGCATCAGGAAGCTCCTCCAGCCACCACAACCTTTCAATGATGATAGACAGCAGCTTCAGAATGACACTAGTCAGGCTCGCTCAGCAGCCTCCAGCATGTCCTGTCTGGTCCCACGGACCAGCTTATTTAAATAGACCCTAACTCCATCCTCTGCTGCATGTAACACCTCTCTCCCCCAGGTTTTGCTTCTAGACACAAGGGGATGACCAGGAGGCCTGAAAGACTCTGACTGTAAAGACTGAGGCAAAGAAAGTATTAAACATCTCAGCCTTATCCATGTCCTGGAAGCCAAGGCCACCACTCAGTAGTAGACCCGCATTTTCCCTGGTCTTTCTTATGTTGCTGATAAAAGTGTTGAAACCTTTGTGGTTGCTCTCCAGATCCCTCACCAGTTTTGACCAGGCTTGGACCTTCCTCATTCTGTCCTTACATGCCCAGGTAATATTTCTCTATTCCTCCTCGGTAGCCCATTCCTGTTTCCGTTTTCTGTATGCCTCCTTTTTGCATTTGAGTTAAATCAAGAGTTTCCTGTTCAGCAAGCTGGCTTCCTGCCATGCCTGCCTGTTCTTCTGCCTTTCAGATTATTTTCTTGCATTTTGAGCAGGTTGTGACTGAAGTCTGACCAGACCTTAAGAGCTCCCTTACCTTCAGGGGCGGCCTAACTGGGATCAGTCCTGCCTACCAGCTGAAGTCTTGCGTCCTTGCCTTCCTCACTGCCTTCAGGATCGTAAACTCCAGCATCTGACAGCGCCTGCAGTCAAGGCTGCGATTGACTGACAGTTCATTCTCATTCAGGAGTCCAGCAAAGCATCTGCCCTAGTCAGCTTGTTCAGCACTTGCATCAAAAAATTGTCTTCCATGCACTCCAGAAATCTGGATTGCTTGTGTCCCATCACACTGTCCTCTCAGTAGATACTGGCATGGTTAAAGTCCTCCATGAGAGTCAGAAAGAATTTGAGATACTTTCAGTTGTTTAAAGAAATCTTTGAGTCTCTCCTTGATCAGGCACCACCATGACATTCCCCCGTTCTGGCTTCCCCTCTGACCCTGATCCATCAGATCACAGTAAGCCTGTTACCCATGCCACCATGGACATGACCATTATCTCCTCTTTCCTATCCTAGTCATTTTTAAATAAAAAGGCCATGGTTTCTGTGCTTTGCATGTGTCTCCTGTCAGAGTTTACTAGGCAAGTTTTGATCCCATCTGCTCAAGGGCCTTAGACAGAAGATATCTTTCTGATAGCCTTGGCATGAGAGAGACAACAAGCTGCCAGAAGAAGACAGAAGCATTTCTGAGTATGCACAAAAGCAGACTTTCAAGCACGTAAAAGCACATGCAGGGATTAGCAGTGTGGCTGGGAATCACATTCTCAGATGCAGGTGTCTAAAGTTAATTCAAAGCAACTAAAATTTTAATGCTCAGAAAGTATAATATGCTCCAGTGTTAAGGACACTTCAAATTACCTGACACTGTGAAGCTGTATGATGAAGTAAGAATAAAGTCTCCTGTTCATTAAGTCTATTGATTCTATCTGGGTAAAGAAGAAAAGAGGACAGAACAGGTTGCAATCATGGTATCACGGTAACCACAGACAACCAAATGAGTGAAGAAAATGGATAAGTCTGTGTGGGCTGGAGACAGGAGGAGGACATCTCTGCCTGACCAATCTGATGGCCTTTTATTGCAAAATGACTGGCTACATGGACAAAGAGAGAGCAGCAGATGTAATACACCCTGACTTTAGAGGACATGGCATTTTCATCTGGAAACTGGAAAAATATGGGCTAGAAGAACTGACTATTAGATGGGTTGAAAACTGGCTGGACAGCTGAGTTTGAAGGATAGTTATCCATGGCTCAATGCCTAGTTGGCAGCTGGCAATAAGTGGAGAACCGCAGGCTTTGATGCTGGGGCCAATTTTATCCAGTGTCTTCCGCATGAACCTCAGTAACGACACAGAATGAACCCTCAGCAAATTTTCCAGTTACACCAAACCAAGGGACATGAGCTTCAGTCCAGAGGCACCATGAGAAACTCAAGGACTGGACCAACAGGAGCCCCATAAAGTTCAGCAAGAAGTTGTACAGCGGGGGCAGGATAACCCTACATGTCTGCCTGGCCAGAGGTGACAGGCTACAGAGTGCAGCTGCTGAAAGGGGCCTGGGGCTTTGGTGGATGGCAACCTGAATGAGGGCCAGCAAAGGAACGGTGTGCTCTCAAACAAGGCAAACTGCACACTGGACTACATTAGGAGGAGCATGGCCAGAAGACTAAGGAGGTTATTGTCCCCTTTTACTCAGCACTGGTGAAGCTGCACCTGGAGTACAATGTCCAGCTTTGGCCACCTACTGCGAGAGAGGTGTTGAGAAACTGTGGACGGTGGTCAAGATGTGAGAAAGCTTTTGACACTGCTGCACATAACAACCTCGAAGGAAACGTACTAATGTGGAAAACTACATTCAAAAAGTAGCAACCAGTATTCAACTGAGCACCTCTCCTGGAGGGTGAAGGGGCATAATTTCAATATTTTCATTAACAACTTGAGTAGTGCAAGAGAGATTAGATTTTCAGTATCTTCAGAGACCTGTAATTTGGAGGGAGATGCAAAGATATTCTCAGACTGGATAGACAGTAAAAAGTGAAAAAGATACAACAATACCACATATGAGACAGAGACATAGAGGCAGAAACAAAGCTGAAAATGCACTAAGAGTAGTAGGTTGAAGTGAATGAGTGCCACCAATGCAGTGTTATTACAAAAAAGACAAAGCCAATTCTGGAAATATATTCAGGAACATCATATATAATAAAATAGGAAGTAATTGCACTGTTTTATGTTGCATTTATAAGAGCTCAGTTGAAGTTCCAGTTTTGGGGACCAGAAATGAAAAAACATTGGAGACAGTCCACAAGCTTACAAGACGACTGATAAGATGTTCAGGTACCTCCTGTTAGAAAAATCTGAAGGATATGCAGTCACTTTCACTAAAAAGAGAAAATCTATAGGAGACATTAATAACAATTCAATACACAGAATAATGTTTTATAGGAGAGGTTACAGGTTTCTGCTTTTCTTTCTGTAAGTGGTCATGGACAACAAAATCCATCTCATTTGCTGAAAATAACATTTAAGTTAAATTATTAGAAAATCCTGAGTAGATATTAGGGGGACCAGAGACATCTGTGGCCACTCTCTACAACTGGTTACAGAAACATCCATCGGGATGCTTTGGAAAAGCTTCATCCTGCTTCAGATCAGAGGACTGAACTAGATGACGACAGTTCCTCCAGCTCAATACTTCTGTTACCCCAGAAAACCCTCCAACAAATGGTCCCAAATGGAGGTCCTAGTTTCCCCTGCCAGATACGTTTATCAGTAGAACAAAAAAAGACACAATTCAATAAATGCTCTACTTCACTCAAGGAATCAGGCTTGATAGTCATGGCAGATTTACTATACATACCAACTTTACTAAGCACTTGCAGAGTTCTGGGTGTGAAAAAGTCAGTGGCTGACAAGTTGGGAGCTTCCTGCGTGTAACTTGCCCATTTAAAAGGTAGCACAAGTCCTCTTTTCTTGAACGGCAAGAGTCAAAAAAGTGCCTATAGACAGCGCTGAGTGAAACCCCAGACAAGACTTCTCTGAGCTGAGAAGCTGCTGCTTTGTGCCACTGTCCCTCAGCAGGGCCTCGGTTGCTTCACTAGCATTTCCTCATACCCTGTCCTTCACTTACCAACTCCCAGACCGCACCAGAAAAGAGCTTCCTTACCTCCAGCTCCAGCTGCAGTGTGCCACAACCAGCTCACAGAGGTCCCCTCTGCCACCTACCTCGTCTTCAGTGCTTAGAGGTCCATGTTAAATATGCACAATATGCATTATTATTATATTTTTTGACCCCAGTCACGATGGCAGGAGGCTGCTTGCCAAGACCACGTGGCCTGAAAACGTGAGCCTTGTGGGCCTGCTCTCCCTTAACAGCAGAGAAAGCTCAGAGCTTCAATGGCAAAAGAAAGGGGAGGTCTCTGAGACCTCTTTGACCCGCTGGCTGTGCTTATGGCACAGCGTCGTCGCTCTTCCTGCAGGGAATGTCACCGCTGGGAGGGCATGAGCCACTCAGCGCTTTGCTACGTAGCACCAAATACACCTCGATGAAGAGATGGATGTAGGAAGAGGTGATGCCTGCTGACCAGGGATCGGGATCACCTTCACAGGCTAAGAGCCAGTTGCTTTTTCTGCTAGTTTCTGTCAAGTCACATCCAGCGCTACTCAGAGGTTGCTCAGTGCATGAATTCCTCCCAGCTACAAAATCAAGCATGTGTGTGCAGGACTACTTGTAGCAGCCTCAAGCACTGAAACCCACGACCCGCCATCACATTTCTGGGCATTTCTTTTTCTTCTCGGCACTTCCATTGTACCTCACTGATGATAAGCAAATTTGACAACATGAAGCCAAATTCTGAGATCAGGTGCCCTGGCTGGCAATGCTCAGGCACTGCTGCTGCTGTTATCCACATGCTGGCCCTGAATGAGCTTCTACAAAGTACCTACTCTGGAAAAACACATACTCAGATGCAAGAGCCCTGGGTGGCAGAGTCAAGCATCCCTCATCCCTCCCTCCCCGTTCAGTGAGCTCTCTCACAGTCAAGCAGCAGCCAGCCATAGCAGGCGCAGGGTGACCTGGAGGATGAAAGGTGCTCTGCTCAGCACATCGCCTCCTCCATCTCTCTCTTCCAGAGACTGGAGGCAGATGATGAGTGTCCAGCCAGGTGATGTGGATGCAACTCTCTGGTCATATAATGCTCTCTTCCCACATAATCTTTCTTTAATTCTCAGTTGAGAGCTGCTTCATCTGCTGTCACCATATGAAAAATGAAGAGCTAAAACTATTTATGCAAACTGAGGAGCTAGCCAAATGTTTTAAAAACAACCCAAGCCTTATTGGCCAAATCTTACACTTTCCAACCCAGACAGCAAAACTGGAAACAAACTCTAAAATGCTATAGGATTGCTCATTACTTAAAGGGGAAGGAAAGATAGGTCCTTTATCTAAGGACCACGCACTTCTGGGAGACATCAAATTCATGTCCTTCCTGATGTGAGAAATCACAGGCACATTCTACTCCCATTTCTCCAAAGGAGCCCAGCACTTCAGAGGGCTGTGGCAATGTTAAAAGATACCTCTGTGCTTTAGAGCACCAGGCTTATGGACTGTTGCATACTTCTACATACAGAAAAATAACTTAAAAAAAGCATTTGGGGGACAGATTTTTGAAAAAGAGCCACAACAGAGGGCAAGCAACTATTTCCAATTCCCACTAGGGTTCATTATCGTTGGTGCAACAGGGAATAAATCTTCTTCCTGTTGATGCCAAATGGTGTGAGTTCTCGCACTGACATAATGGTGCCAAGGTTTCTTCCTCATGGCACTAACTTCAGAAGAGGACAGTTTGGCAGTTCAGAAATTTCACACTATTTCCACAGCTTAGATGTTGTTATATGCTTTGCAAGGTAAAGTCTGTGCTACACAACCATGACTTAAGAAAGCCCTTAAGGCAGTCACAGCCACACCTCTGGTAATGGATTTAACCACAGCAATCATTGATATACACATGCTCTGGCAGAAAAGATGCTCGGTAAAAATGTAACCCAGTAAGTAATAGTGGTTAAAGTAGCAACCCACAAGGAGGAAAAATGCAGCACTTCAAAAGCACCAAACCAAGAATCAACCTGTGAAGCCATGTATTAGGTTTGCAAAGCCACAGTTAAATCTCTGATAATAAAACCCTAGTCTGACAGTGACTCAGATCTAGTTCTGCTTTACTTGAACGAAGAAATTGGGAGGTTGGAAGGCAAAGTTAGAACAAATTGTTTCAGTTTAGCTCTCATTAGTACTTAATGAAATTCTCTATTTGATAAGAAGGAAGAAATTTGTGAGACAAGATGGCAGCTAACAGATTTTTACTGTTACGGGGTCAAAACACTGAATATGGTGTTGCAAAGTCTGGAAGAAATTGTTCGGCATGTTTCTGTGACTGATAAGTTTATCAAGTGGATTCCTCTTAAACCTGCACACAACAAAATACTACTGTCATCATTTCAATGCTGCAGCTGTGAATAAGGGCTCAGATTATAAACACAGAGCTTTTAAAATAATTTACAGGAGATGTATACTTCACAATTTTAAGTAACAAAAGGTTTGCTCTGCAACTATGATGGGGACAAAGATTTTTTAATTGAAATATGACATGGCATATACCCTTATACCTATTTAGTTTATCAATGCCTAGAATAAGATATTGAAAGACAAGCAAGTTCAGTGACCCACTCATCCCCTGTACCACTGCCTACAGCAGTTGTCCCATAACTGTCCTTCAAGGTACATAAGAAGAACTTCATCAGAGTCTTTGTGGAACAGCTTTATGGACCTGTTGAGTAAAGGGATGAATGTTTCTTCTACAGTGCTGCCAGTCCTTGGCTCCTACAGCATCTAGCTGGAATGCAAAGACCTCAGCCCTCAGGGCAGGAGGCGGCCTTTGTGGCTACCCACGCTCATGTTGGATAACTCCGAATTAGTCACAAGGCACATATAAATCAGTACATGTACGAATTACTAATTGTGGAGCCTTTTCCCACCCGGTGTATTTCTTTTGTATTTGAGGCAGAACATGGCCACTCCCAGATTTCATTTCTCATGCATATTTCACTCCATTTCTCCTTCCTGCAGTATTTGTGCCATTTATCTTGTCCTATATTCACTTTCCTTTTTTTCCTACTTTTGGGAAAAGCATCTAATATCCCTGTAGCATTAGTTTTTCTTTGTTAATGTCAAAAAATGTTAATCCGTGAAGACTTGCTTCCTAGAGAATGTTAATTCAGCTGCCAGTTTTATAATAGGATTATGCTTTCCAGGATTTAAAAATCCCACTTGTTAGCTACAAAACAGACTTCTACTAACAGCTATAAAATCTAATTTAATCCCTATTGGCATTAACTAAATAGCGGAGGTATAATTTCTGTCTAGCTACACTTAACACCCTGCTATTGCCATAAATATATAAAATTCCCTTTGAAGTTATAAAAGAAACTGTTCAGTAGGATAAACAGGGTCTCATGAGTCCAATCATATGCTATCTCCAAGGCATAACAAATGTTGTTTACATATTGTAAGGATTTTGTGGACAGTTTATTTAAATAGATTCACCCATGTTTACATGTATTAATTTGCCCTTTTTCTCAAGAAAATGCATACTAAATTATGATCTATAATTATTCTGTTTAAAAATAATTGGTTAACGAGTGGAAGATTGGGTCTGTGTGGAATCAAAGTTTAAAATGTAACCAAATAGCCTGACTAAGCTGGAAGAAAATACCAATTTGTTCAACATATCCCCTTTTAACGCACAATTGTATTGTGAAACCTCAGAAGATGAAGTTATTTCAAGCCTGACATAGGAGCAGCTATTTTGAGGCAATCTAGTAAGAGACTATAACAAGTAAGGAGGAAAGAATGAGCAAGCCATGGTTTATAATGATCCTAAAACGAACAGCCAGGATCTTTACAACCATTTGCTCCCAAATGAGGAACAACACAAGGATTTATGGTCTTCTGGAGCCCAGTGATCAGAAATGAAGCAAAATATTTACAATTCTTTTCTCCCAATCTTGAAATAACTGGCAAGTACATTGTTCTGGAGAGGGTAGCCCTAACGCTCTGCAGTGAAAGAAGGCTAGCAAAAAGAGCTATTACAGTGATCCACAGTAGACAGCACTATGTTATGCAGCCATTCAGGAGTTGAAGCAGCAATCTCGGAGCAACCAAGCTGCTTTAAAGATAGAAATTGTAGTCAAACTCAGAAAACACTAAGATTTTATTTATCCTTTCAGAAAAGATGCAAAGTGCAGACTCCACAGTCAGCTTATCACTTTCCTTATTGATAAACAAGAAGACAGATCATAATCTTCCTCGTGATATTTGTAGCTAAAAGGAAAGATGGGCAACCTCAGCAGAGCAGCTTACACTAACATCCAAATCTGTAGTATGCTGGATTTGCAGATATGTGCATTTGTCTTTGGAGACAGATATACAATATACTTTGGTTAATGCATTTAGATGTGCTAACAACCGCACATGCTCCATACATACATAAAAAACACTGCCAAAACAGCAACTTTCAAATGCAGCTAGGTGTTTTGACTTACCCGAAACGAAGAAAAAAATTGGCACGTTTTTCGCTTCTTTGCAAAAGAATTCCTTGGTTGGAAACCCAAACTCTGGCAATGTGTAACCTGGGCACATTAAGACACATTAAGAGCTTTTGTGCCTCTGGAGCCCGCTGCGTTGTAGGTAGCCAGCAGAGCTATGCAGGTTTAGATGTGAGTAAACAAATGCATGTACTTCCTAATGCTCTGTCCCCATTTATTATGGCTTTTACGACAGGGACTAGAAAAATCACAAGAGTTGTGTATTGTGTTCTGTTCTGGTATGTGAGTGCACAATGAATTCATGGCTCTGGATGCTCTCCAGTTTCAGTAAGCCAGAGATGTATTTTTGCAGCTATTTTGGGTACCAGCCTGTTCCATGAAAGTGTATTCTTTTGGTGTATAAAGCACTGTTTAACATACAGTCTTTTCATAATTCAGAGAAGAAAGTCATTCATGGAATATGTAAAAACTAGGGCTTTAGGCAATCGTAATCTATGTGTTTTGTCTTCTGTTGAACAGAGATAAATTACTCCACTCTAAGTTGAAGGGATGGCATGGCATGGGCTTAGTTCCTGGTGGAAATAAAAGGCTGGTTTTAGATGGTTCTATGCTTATTTTGGGAATGGTGTGTCCTGCAACTAGCACAGCACACATGCCTTCAATTCAATATACAGTGGTGTTTAGGAGGAAGAAGCTCAAACTCTTAAAGGGTTTAATCCTGAATTACTCATTTAGACACAAATATCCTTAATTCATTGTGAAATGTTATCTGAATAAGGACTGCAGAATCTGCAGCATCATAAGTATTGTGGACTCCTGCTAACTGGACATACAGTGGAAGGAAATGAGGCTTCCGCATGGGTACTGAGTGCTAGGATCCTTTTCTCTGGTTTCCAGAAGAATAATAGATGAAACCAAATACAGAGATTAAATATTCTTTCAGCTGACACCTGCCAAGGTTCCCAAGCCTAGCCATGACCACACACATCCTCACCCTCATCTGCAACTTCCATGTGTACGGCTATGCTGCTCCTCCATCTGACATTAAAAATTCTTTTCTCTTACCCAGCATCCTGCCACATTTCCTTGCTTTGCTTCCTAATAGTACTACTAAACCCCAGGTAAACAGGTAATGTTTAAACAGTTTCGTAAAATAAACCACAGATTTTGCCCATAATCTTCTGAGTATCTCTAAGGTTCCCCCCACTCCTCACCATCCTGGGACAGCTTTGATGGCGCCAATGCACTGGGAAAAGTACCATGCATTTCCACCTTCCCTTACCTACCTATCTTACCTAAATCAGACCAAAGGTCCACTGACCATTACCTTGACTGTGACTGTAGAAATACCTCATAGAAAAGTTTACCAAAGAGGGCAAGTGCTGTATTCTCTGTGTGTCCTACCACTTCCTGATCCATGTCCCTGTTAATGGGGTCTGTGGGTTTCCTCATGCTTGGCCTGCCTCTCTGTTTTCAAAATGTGGCCCTTGCAATGTGGAAGAATAAGCAGGGTGGACTACTGGTTACAAGCACCATGGAGTCTTAGGTTCAAGACTAGGTTTCAAGATTAATTGCGATAGAAACTTGGACATACAAACATATTCCTCTGCCTGCTCATGGCCAACAAAAAAGCAAAGGAGACCTGGAGCAAATGGTGTTGAATGCTGAGAACCCCTGTGACTGCGATCTGGGCAGTACGTTTATGTTTTCCTCACCCCCAGTACCACTGCAGCCCTGACAACACAACCCAACGCATGGCTCTGCATACAAACAAAAGCCTGCCCAAATTTGATCCAACAGATTGTTTCTAAGCTACACATGTAAACTGAACATTTTGTACTGACTTGATTTTCTGTAGCACACTTGACACTCAATGGCTCCCTTCAAACTAAGTGCTAGACGCTCAATGGCTGTGCAGCCAGGTCCTTCCTGCTACGAAAACAGACGAAATATTGAAAACTGGTCCAGAAACGTGTAGCAATACATGACTTCTAGTCCTGCAATTAGCCTTCAGCACCCAGGTGTGCTGACGTGCCTGCAGACAGTGGACTACAAATGAAGAATTGAAGTACTGTGAATTCCAAGTCCATACAAACATTAACTCATAGAATCATAGAATCATTAAGGTTGGAAAAGACCTGTAAGATCATCGAGTCCAACCATCAACTCAACACTACCATGCCCACTAAATCATGTCCCTAAGCGCTTCATCTACACGTCTTTTAAATACATCCAGGGATGGTGACTCCACCACTTCCCTGGGCAGCCTGTTCCAAGGCCTGACCATCCTTTCAGTAAAGAAATTTTTCCTAATGTCCAATCTCAACCTCCCTTGGCGCAACTTGAGGCCATTTCCTCTCATCCTATCGCTGGTTACTTGGGAGAAGAGACCAACCCCCACCTCGCTACAACCTCCTTTCAGGTAGTTGTAGAGCGTGATGAGGTCTCCCCTCAGCCTCCTCTTCTCCAGGCTAAACAGCCCCAGTTCTCTCAGCCGCTCCTCGTAGGACTTGTGCTCTAGACCCTTCACCAGCTTCGTTGCCCTTCTCTGGACACGCTCCAGCACCTCAACGTCCTTCTTGTAGTGAGGGGCCCAAAACGGAACACAGTATTCGAGGTGCGGCCTAACTGTATGTTTTAAAATATTTTCCCAGGTCTATTAATGTATTTCTGCCTGAAATCCCTGTTAATACTGAGCCAAGACATTCTCCCTAAGTTTCTAGACACCATTCTGTCAGCAGTAATAGTTATATCAGAACATGTCCAAGTCAAACTTAATTGGATACATCAGTGGAAAAGAAATAACTGGCAATTCAAAGGCTCTGCTCGAAGAGACACAGGCATTACTGAGCTCATTAAGAAGAAAATTGCTGAATATTGCGATCGTCCTTATGAATCCTTAAATCTTTATGTAAGGAAGATGATTGGCTTGTAGAGTAAAACAATGGGAACAAAAACTTTTATTGTCACAGTTACCACTCAGGAGTGGCAGTTCTTCAGGACCATGGTGGGATTAATAAGGAAATGAAAACACTTTACAACTTTCATAAAAATGTATATTCATCAGAACTCTTCAAGGATCAAAAAGGCCTTGCAGAGTTTCACTGTACAGTTCAGCTTCCCTACAATAAACCAGAGAGACTTTTGGACTCCCCAATTCCTACAGAAGAAATTTCCCATGCTACGGAGACTTTTAATAACAGCAAGCCACCGGGGAAAGCAGCATTCCCATTTTAATTTTGTGCATCTTTTGAAGAGAAGTCACCCTACTATGCGCCTGTGTACATTTAATCATTCTCTACACACTTTACCAGCAAGCCTTCTCCCTGTAGGAGGAATACAATTAGGTACAGTACTAATTTATTATAAATAAAGCAAAGACCTGGTAAAATAACCTAGTTATCAATGTTTCATGCAACTGTGCCTATGAAGTACTAGCTAACATTCTCACTATGAGCCTACAGAAATACCCGCGGCATTGATAAATCCTAACCAACTTGGCTTTATTAAAAAAAAAAGATTATCATCACATAATACAGGAAAACTGTTGATTTTAATTGAAGTAGCTAGAGGTTTATGGAAACCAACTGCAGCTTTTTTCCACTGATACTGTAAAAGCCTTCAATAAGATCAATAAGGAAATGCATTTCAATAAGGAAAGCCTAGGATTTTTTTTTTGTATACCATGCTGACCCATTTTACTTATTTATCTCCACCCCAAAATTTAGTTGAAGTGTTATTTTACATGCAAGAGCCTCTTCCCATCAGTGATAAGGAATAAAAAGGTCAGAAGACCTCAGGTTAGGGGAAAAATGGTAGGCAAGGGCGCTCTCTCGCTGGCATGCTGTTTGTTCTGACCCCAGGATCAGATCACTAGAGAGATGGAGGAGGCATTCTCATGGGGAGAAATCTCCATAAAATCAGCATGTATGCGGATGATCTGCTCTTAACTGTAATGAACCCAGAGTCATCTCTTACATATGCGTTATTCATAATGGACCAGCTTGAAAAGTGGTCAGGCTTTAATCCTATTTTTAAAAACAGACGATCCAAAAGAATTAATTGAATTTTTTTTCTTCTGTGGCACAGCACAGTGATGATCTTTTAAGTGGCTCCAACAAGATATTAAGTAGGAACAAATTTATGCTATGACCCTAAGAGGCCATGCTGCGGATAAGCAAAATAAGCAAAAAAAATGCCTATCCATCCTCCTAGCCAAACCGAACTTCCCCTCGCTGCTGAGGGGAGCAGGGAGAACAGAAGAGGCTCAGGGGCTGCTGTTTCCCCTCTTGAGGAAGGGACGTGAGGGAAGGACAGAGCTGAGGTTTCCTCTTCCCCAGCTTCTGTTGCCCAAGTGCTGGAGGAGAGAGCAACTTCTTTCTAAAAGACACAAAGCGATACAATCATGATTCACAGCAAAAAGGGCTTAGGAACTTAAACACTGTTTTACAGTGCTGCCCTGAATACTAATAAATTTTATTGGATGAATGAGATCTATTTATTTCCAGAGGAACAAGAATAAAATTTCATATTTTCAAGCGTTTCATGTCAGAGGACCCCACAGACGTTTCCCAGCCATACGTACACTCCAAGGGATTGCTTTTACACCTCTGATACAAAAAATGTTGGGGGCAGAGAGGGAAGATGGGGTTTTGTTTTGATTTCTAATTATAACACTGGCATTCCCCGTGGAAAGAAAAGACCAAACCCTAGCCCCTTCAAAATTTGCCTGAGATAACTTTCAAAGGTTATCTCTGGCAGAAGGGACTGTGCCCTGGCTGGCCTGATGGCACACTAAAGAGAGCTACAGAGTAAGGCGCTGTATATCCTAATTATTCAAAACCATCCTACTGACCTCAGTGAAGACAAAGCCACTAATAGCACTGTATTGGAGTCATCAAAATGCCCTGAAACTCTTGTCACGGACTCAGAAAGAGGCAGAACACTACAGTAGCAGCTCCAACTGGTCTCTTGCTAGGCTGACTTGGCAGCTAACATCTCCTGGATGCTCTGAAGAATAGCAGCACTGAAGACAAGATCCAAAAAAAGCTGTTCTAGTCTCTTGTAAGGGTGGTAACCTTGCCAGACTCATGGGAACTAACAACGAAATCTCAGCCCACCCTGCCCTTGGAAAATGAAAGCACTGGCATGGAAATCTTCTTTTCTCCAACAGGAGGAAACTTTTCCACCTGATAATAGGTTCGCCTGGTATGGAAGACAGTGAGTAACACAGCTCTACAGAGAAAGCTATGCCAGGGAGTGCTGGCTTGGCTGGGAGCCCTCGAGATATCTTCAGACAGCTCAGCTCCTACACAGAGACCTCTCAATGGCATAACATGCAATGAAGCTTACTGGCTTATATGACTTGGTCAAGCATGTTGATGCACCCACCTTTTTTATCTTTTTCTTTTTTACAATTAAAATGAAAGAATATTCAGGCCTTCTGCAAAGAGCTAAAATAGATATAGGCTATTTTAGCACCGTTTCACAAAAAGGCTCTACAGTGTGATGCATTTGCAACATACCAACACTGCAATCTGTATTATTTCTAATTTTATAGTTTTATAATTTCTATTTGAACTTAATAATATCACCAAGCGAGCCATTCTCAGTCATTTCTTTAAAATGTACAGCAACACTGGAGAAACTTTACATCAGTGGGGAAGAGCTCCTATCTGTGAAGAGTAGCTCAGAGAAAGTTATTTCCCTTCAGCAGTATTCAATTTTTCCCCCAACCAAAAACTAAACTTCTGTTCTAGAAATTCCCAATGTCTTACAGAGTCAGACACCTGAAGAGGCAGCTGACAGTCTATACTGTGTGACATTATGCATCTGAACCTCTAAAAACAGCGTGTGGAGCCCCAACCAGGATTTGAGGTCAGCATGACTGGTAGGCTATGTTGAGCAAGACTAAAGCTAACTTTGTAAAAGAAGGCTGAAATTTTTAGCAACACGGGGATATCTTCCTATCATCTTCCCTGTTTTGTTGAAGACCTCCTACAGCTCTGTCCAGTCCCAAAGTGGTTGCAAAAGCCCCGTGTGTCCTACTCACACCAGGATCAGCTCTCACCCTACTTGCAGGCTTAGTATTCAGCATACTATAACTTTACTTTTTAGCCATTTCTTCCCACAGATTCCCCTCAGAAAATTCGTTGAGAAATTTTTTCCTTGTGAACTTCCTGCTGCAAGGGGTTTTTTTGTGATTTAGTCAAAATATCAACTAGAAAAATAGATTGAAAAGGAGGAGAAGTCAACAGATGATACCTGAAATCATGGTCAGTGTTGTAGCTCTTGAAGGTAAGAAACGCAGGCATGAAAATGGTATGCAGATTAGGGTATAGGTATGGGCTCTCCTTTCTTGTGCTCTCTGTGAGCCATTGCAAAACAATTGTGGGGAGAGCATGCAGGGAAGGAAATCTTCCAAAATTGCTTTGAGAGAAAATATTGTATGGAAAATAGTTAAAGATTTTTAATTTACAACTGCTGCTTCAAAAGCAGCTACTGCAACCAGATGCAGTTTTGCAAATGTTACCAGCTTTGGTTATAGGAAGCTCATCTTCCTCGTTTCCCTCTAAATGAGCAACCAAATGGAGCTGCTGACATTCCAGATTCTTGATCTCTCCAAATCTAACTTAATCCTAATACAAACCACACAGCATCTTGTTAAAATAGACTTGTTGAGATGTGGTTCAAAATTGCTGCTCGGACTTGATGCAAATGAAGGCCTTCTGTAGACAGGTAAGTTTGGCCCAAGGCACTGTGAACTTTCAACCAGGTCCTGATTTTCCCCAAACCCAACACTTTGGCAGCAGCTTCAAGAAAATCCATAAGCAGCATTTTTACTGATACAAAACATGGCAATAAATAGTCAAATTCATCAGTACTATTTGTTTTAAGAATAATGATTAAACGACAGACTCAACGTTGCTGTGTTTCCCAGTGGTCTTTTTTCTCAGTTTCAGATGACCCATTTGCAACAGGCCACTGAATACTGTACTTCAGTGCATGTTCTTGACATGTCTTTCACACAAACTCTCCAAACACCTCAGAAACATTAATAAATTAAGCTGCAAGAGCAATAATAATTTCAGTTTCACACTCACAGACCCTAAGTCTCAAAGTCTTCCTGAGTATCTGTGGCAGATCTAAAAATGATATTCAATCTTCCAATCACTTTGAATTACGCTTTGCTACTAGCTCATGCAATCACACAGCCTAATTCAGGTTGTAAGGGACCTCAGGAGACCACCTCGTCCAACCGCCTCCTCAAAGCAGGGCTAGTTACTGCTCTACACCAGGTTGCTCATGGCTTCATCTAGCCAAGGCTTGAATACCCTCATGGAGGGAGGATGCACTATCACTCTGGACAACCTCTTCCAGTGTCCGACCACCTGCACAGGGAAGATTTTTTTCCATTGTCTCCTGTCAGCTTTTCCCCTCATGCAGCTTGTGTCCATTGCTCTTGTCCTGTTGCTGAACTCCTCTGAGAAGAGCCTGGCTCTGCCACCCATCCAGCTCTCCTCAGGCAGCAAAGCCTTCACCGAGGCCCAGCTCAGCTGCCTCTTCTCCAGGATGAACAAACCCAGCTCCTCAGCCTCTTCTCCTGCACCATGACCACCTTGGTGGCCCTTCCTGGGCTCCCTCCTGTCCGCCTGTGTGTCATTCCCTCTCGTGTCCTGGGGCCCACAGCTGGGCACAGCCCCCTCAGAGAGACCCTCAAAAGCCAAGTGGAAGGGAGGGACCCCTTCCCTGCACCCTCTGGCTGCACCCGTGCCAGCACAGCCCTGGAGGTGGTTGGCCACCCTTGCTGCCAGGGCGCACTGCTGACCCCATTCATCTCCTTGTAAAACAGCACCCAGGGCCTCTTTGGCAGAGCTGCCCCCAGGCAGTCGCTCCCCAGCCTGTTACTCCAGCAGGCTGGTTATCCCAGCCCAGTGCCAGGAGTTTGCTTTTACTTTTGTTGGACTTCATTACCTTTTTGTCAGGTTGGTCCTCCAACTGTAAAGCACCATCAGAAGAGCAGCTGTGCCCTCCAGCATATCACCCCAGTTTGGTTTCATCATGAACCTGGTGAGAGTGCACTTCATCCCATTAACCAGGTTACTAGTGAAGAAGTTAAACAGTATTGGCCCCAGCAGAGGTTAAGTGCAAAATAGCACACAGCATAGACCACCCGATTCCTGCTAAACTGCCTCCTGCCCTATAGTCTATCCATCCAGTCCATTTTTTCTCAGGCTGATGACCAGGATACTATGAGAGACCATGTCAAAAGCCTTGCCAAAGTCAAGGTAGACAACATCTATTCAGCTCTCATACTCAAGGACAGTAATTTGTTCAGAGAAGGCGATCAGGTATGTCAGGTGTGCCTTGCTCCTGATCAGTCCATTCTGGCTAGGTCCTTAGGTGCCTTGAAATACCTTTCATGAGAACCAGCACCATCACTTTCCCGGAGACTAGCGTGAGCTTGATGGGCCTGCAGTTCCTCACTCTTACCCCCTCTGAGGACGGCTGTGACATTTACCTTTCTCCAGGCATCAGGAATGTCTCCCAGCCACCATGATCTTTCAGTCATGACAGAAGCTTCAGGATGACACTAGTCAGCTCCCTCAGTGGCCTCCAGTGTGTCCTGTCTGGTCCCATGGACCAGCTTATTTAAATAGACCCTAAGTCCATCCTCCCCTACTACGGCTACTACCTCCCTCCCCCAAGTTTTGCTTCTAGCGGACGACCTAGCAGGCCTGAGAGCAGACTCTGACAGTAAAGCCTGAGGCTTCATGGAGCAGTGGGTCCACACTTGACCTGGTCTTCCTTCTCATTTTTGCTGCTGATGCACTCATAGTAGCCATTCTTGTCCTGCTCATCCCTCTCCAGTTTTGATTCTGTCCCTACGTGCCTGGACAACACTTCTGTGTTGCTCCTTGGTCGCCCGTCCCCACTTCTACCTCCTGTCTGCTTCCTTTTTGCATTTAAGCTCAGTCAGGGGCTCATCTGTCATCTCAAGTTCCTATTACAGATTTTCCCCCTAATTTCTTTGAAATCTTATACCCAGTGGCATAACTCCCCTTCACTTCAACAGAGCTAGAATTTTACCACCCTTTAGAAATTACTACTATCAACTTTGTCACCTTGATGATAAAATTTTGTTTTGCTGTCATCCTCTATTACAAATAGATGCTTCTGCTATAAATGATTTCTTTGATATAATTAAACTGCACCTAAAAATACTACAGTTTAATATAATTTAATACAATTGCATCTTGTGTCATCTTACAGCAGCAGCCTCCCAAATATGACCTAAACAATACTAATTCACAGTGACAGCAGATATAATCTCAGTGTTCCACACAGAATTTTAGCAACTGGAAAATGTTTTCCAACTGCCTTCAGCAGTACACATGAACATTCAGCAATGCTATTTTCTCTTTTCAGAACTAAAATAGTGTAGCTAAATAGCGAACTAAAACTCTGTAAACTTTTTTCTTTCCAACATAGCTGTAGAGACCTGAAGATTAAAGAGAGCACTATCAGAGAGAGTCCTTCTGGAAAGCATTAACTCCGAAGAAACAGAAAAGAATAACATTTCATCCACATTTTTGAGATGACATGGGAAAATTTTCAAGCCTATTTTCATAACTTCCTGGACAACACATTCATACTCAAAACCTAAACAGTGTTTGCTGCAGTTCGATGCGCTGTAAAATGGACAGAAGAACTGACAAATATGAAAATGATGTGATGGCAAACTTATATTCCTGTTCAGAAATACCTTTCACTAGAAAACACTTATACCAGTTTCTCATATGCTTCTCATGCTTAAGATGTGAAACATTTTAAAATGCTTACTTTCAGATATTTAAAAGATTTGCGTGCAAGCAAAACTGAATGTATGTTAGATCATTCTCTTCTTTCACAATTCAATGTCAACAAAAACTTGGCACTGGTACTTAACACATCTACATCTCTTTCCCACGCTGCTCTCCATGCCTGCTTTCTTGCAGCTCCTCCAATCTAAACTGCCCTCCAAACCCTGGTAATCTCAGGTTCTAACTTCTCCTTCCTTCAGAAACACCCCTAACAGCACTTCTTCCAAAAAGCTCAGTTAAGTAAATCTTTCTAAACACCCCAAGGCTTGAACCCAAACCCATGCTGTTTTGCTCCAATCTGAAGATGCTTTCATTTGAACAACAAACCCCCCACCTGGTGATTCTGAACTAACTCTTCCTTTCCTGCTTCTCTTCTCACAGTCCATTTCCTCCTCTTCTATGAGAAATATGAAGCAATAATAATGGTATCTCCCACTCTTCTGTGATGAGAGCTTACACCCAGCTCTGTATTCCTTCAAAACTCCCTCCCCACTTACTCACACGGGATCTCTTTCAGTTCTGGGTAAGCAGATTTTCCCCAACGCCTTCACAAAGCCTATCACTGTTACATTACTTTGTATATCTTAAGATTTATCTTTGTCTCTCTGGTTGTCACTTCCCCAAGGCAAAGGCAATGTTTTTCCACATGTTCTCTTTAGCGTTGATTGTATCACACAGAATTTTTAATTACCTTTCTGTTCAGAGCCACGCCGTCTTCACAGTCCAGCACCGCACAATCTACATTTAGTGACGGGATTTTTCTTATCTTCTTTTCATCATCTGCAGGTACATATAGCACAGCTCGCCTGGGAACGTACTTGTGAGATGATGCAAAGCGATAACTAAGCTTAGGAACACCAGTTGGCAGAGGAGAATCCACCCTGTAAAGGATATTGTTGAAATTAGACTCTTGGCTACAATGCCGTAAAGAATACTTGACTATATTTTAAAAGGGAAACATTCCTACCTAGATAGTGGCTGGTTTTGGGTTATTTATATATTTTTTTTTTCCTTAGGAAGAGCCAAGGTAGGGAGATATCAGTATTATAACAGAAGTTGCAAACTTAAACACTCAGAACTGAAGAACTGTCAGGGCTGAGGTTATCCGTGCAGCCTGAATTACGCTGCCTGTTCTGTGCCCTATGGCAAGTATTAAATACAGAAGGGTGGTGGTTGGTTTTTCCCTCCCTGGCTGGAGGCTCTGCTGGGAATGGATCAGGACCGCTTTAGGGAGGAGGCTGCCAACTGCCACGTTTGTTCCAGGAGCTGGACGGCATGCTGTGAATGAAGGAGGGGTGTTGGTTAAAACAAACATGGGTTTGCAACGGTGATTTTGCAACCTTAGCGTTATATCAACAAACGTATTTGCATGCAAATTTTAAATAAGCAAAATGGATGGAGAGGGAAACGAGGAAAACAGGAACGAAAACCACATGTAATGTGGAACCTCACTAATCCCAACATGTCCTCTCAGAAGTCTGCAGACCTTCGGATCCACAGCACAGACTTCCATCGACAGAGCTCATAAACCCATCGGCATCATCAGCAGGTTGTTGGCTGTAGTGCCTTTTAAAATTTATAAATGCTTTGTGCACCACACTTCAGTGCAGGTGTGAGCCTGTGGTGCCACATGGCTTGAGTGGGTGGCATCCGTATGGCCTCTAGGCATCAAGTTTGTGGCAGTCTCCACCCCGTTGCCAGTATTCCCGGTGAGGGACCAGCTAACCCACCCCAGGCGCGAGCTGGGTTGGTGCACTTGGAGGCAGCGGAGCTGCTGGGGGAGGCTGCCCTCGAGTGCGGTAGGGAGCTTGCTTTGCTCCATAATTACAAGCACAGAGAAATAAATTGCAGAGGGTGCCACTGTGTTTCTTGTCCTTCCAAAAAAACCCCCTTGCCTACTCCTGTTCCTCCCCATTTCACACTGTACCCCCCACGCCTATTCTGCTACATCAAAAATGAGGACAAAATAATACAATTTGCCTTCATACTCAGAGCACAAGTTACTTATGCCACAAAATAATCCTACCATATAACACCATTATGCATTATCATGTATATTATTCAGCACTTTGAATAATGCAAAGCTTTTCTAGCACCATGCTGAACATGTCATTATCACATCATGTCAGGGACCCATGCATTTTCCTATGCCCCTCTTAATAATGCTTCCCAAGTTGCTACACTTGGATGACACATGGCTACATGCGCACATGGGTTTTCTTCAAAGTGAACGTGACTAACCCCCTCAAATGCCTGGAAATGAGTTCAGTCAACCTAAATCAGAGCCAATGTGATGTGTCACTGACAGACCACTACGATACTTGCCTTTCTAAGCTAACACCATTGAAGAACCCTCTCTGCCCCTAGAGTGAGCACCCTAGAAGCTGAACATAGGTCTTGGGTTAAAAATAGAAAGAAAGCTTTTATCACATTTTATCTCAGTAAACTAAGTTGAAAAGGACAACTATTCTACCATCTCCTTTGCTGGGTCTCTACGTGTCCTGGGTGGACCCACTTTACGAGCCCACAAAAACCCGCCACCAATCTCTTCTCTGTAATATGCCTGGTAATGCTTAATTCAGCCTAAGCAATGGGGCAGCTTCGCTGTTAAACATAAACAATGCATTATTTTAATGTAAGTGCCAGTGCTACCCTTGTTAATAAATCTTCTTCATTTCTAATGGCAACAGCTTCAAGACTTGGGTGGTGGAGGTCCTGACAGTACCTGGAGACATGCAACTGAGATCGACTGAGTCTCTCCTAAGTATCCTCTTTGCCCCTCTCCCACAAACCACTTCATGTCCCCTGCCTTGTGTTGAAGTGGGGATGGTAACACAACTTGTGGCAACTCAAGTGGCTGCTAGTTAAATCCACTTAATCCCATTTTCTTGCAGTAGTACGCTTTGGGAGAGCAAGGAGGAGGTGGGAGAGTGATTTATCTCAAATGGAAAAAGAAGGGTCTTTTTTCAGTGTGACACAGAGGTCAGTAAGGAATTCTGCAGTCCTCCACTAAACATACATGAGGGGACAAAGGTGATTAGTTTCTGTTCTTTTTCTCTGATGGCTTCAACCCTATAGTTCCCAAAGGCACAAAGGAGTCAAAGAGCTCAGCCCATTAATAGTTAACTCCAGCCTAGAGCCAAGCAGCCCCTGAAGCACCCTTAATGACTGCCTCCCACCAACCCTCCAACCTACCTGAAACACGATAGATGTGGCTAACACCATAATCTCAGAGCACGCTGAGATGAGATGTATCTCCTATCACACGTTTCCCGAGATTTCTTCTGGGCTGTCATCGAAACAAGGGCTGTTTGACCAGCCGGTTTCCCTCTCACTGCTGCAAGCCCCACGAAGGCAGCTCTGCTCTGCATACCACGCACAACGGCACGTAGTATCATGTAGGTAAAACCGTCGCTAACCTGCAGACCAGATTTAGTCAGGTGTTACCACTGAGGTCTATGAACTGCTGTTCAGATGGAGGAGCAGTATGGCTTCCCCAGCAGACCAGCTGACTCTGAAGAAGCAGTAGATTGAATCCATTAAAATACCATCACCTAGTGTTAGAAATACTATCACCTGGTGACTATTGGTATCTCCTCTTCAGCTAACCAACTTTGCAGCCACATGGGCCCAAACCACAGGTTTCTCAGGACACAGATTATGATAAAAATACGCTGTCAATTTGACAAATTATTAGTCTTATGGAACATCTTTGCAAGTTGAAGAAGTAATAATTTTTTCAAGAGGTATGGCCAGAAAAAAAAAATGTACAGGAGGAACGGGTGTCAGCAGACCAATACAGCATCCTTCTCCTTTCAAAACACAGAGCTCTAGAGAAGTACGTGTAAAATAAGAGTTTTCAACAAGTATGCTTAGGTGTGACTGCAATAAATGTTTTCATATTTTGACATATATTCTGAAAAAATTATCTTCTGTTCTCTTCTGTGCATTTTCCTTGCATAGTCATATTTTATGTTCTAAACCAAAGTGAAATGTAGAGGAAGAAGCGGATTTATTAGGAAATCCATTTGCCTATAGACCTTTTTAAAACAGTGGCAAGGCCTAGGGTGCTATGCATATGAGCAGTTAGCTACTCTGGTAGGAAACACTATCCTGATTATCTCGACTTCTGTTATTTTGATAGAATAAAAACACTCCCAGCAGTTACCTTTTTAGGACAAAAAAACCCACACAGCACTGCAATCTCAATTATATTGTTAACCCCACGCCATAAAGAGGAAGAAAATCTTACATATGTTTCCTGACTGCAAGTATTTTAATGATTCAAACTAAGCTTGACTATGCTTTAAACTAAACACATGGACATAAGCCAAGTGAATTTGCTAAGACAATGTTTCTTCCTTTAAGCACTGTAAGTTAAAACAAGGACTAGGCTATTGGGTAATGCTCATTAAATTGTTCTACAGCAGCATATTTTCATTCATAGCATCTAGCAGCACGCTGAATGTTCCTGGGTCTTGGAAATGAAGCTAAATTTCTTCAGCAAACATAACACTCTACAAAGTCTTTATCAAACATGTAAAAGTAGCTGGCAAGTTAAAGTTACTCGTGATCCTCTGAGAAGCGTTTGACCCAAGAGCAAATAGTTCATCTTCAGGAAAGAGAAAACAAAACCTTTTTGATTACTAAGAGACATTGCACTTTGCAATGGCAGCCATACAGTGTGACTGCAAATCAGTGAAACTACCTCAAATGATACATATTTCCCTGCTGTAAACTGGATTTTCACATTCCAGCGTTGCTCATAACTCACACGTATGCTTAACTGCACACACCTGTGCAGTCTCATCAGCGCCAACAACGTATAGCTCACAAAGTAAAGTACTCCCACAAGTGATTTTCAGGATTAGCACTGTAACCTGCACCTCTGTTCCCTGTTTTTTTGCTAGATCAAATCATCCCTGGAAGAGACGCTACACCGTGATCTGCCTAACGCACGGAAAAATACCCATTGCCTGATAAGGCCAAATCTCTCCTTCTACAATCTGTGGCACAGTGTTGGCAAAGCGTTTCCAAAGAACACGTTTAGGCATTTGAATAAAACCGTTAAAAAAGCTGGATAACTTCCACAATGTTTATTTCCGACCTGTATGCGCGTAACTGCATACCAACCACAATCCTGGATATCTGTGGTGCTGTGGCCGAAGGACAGAAGTGACCCAAGACCTAAGACCTCACTGAACACGACCCAGCTAATGCAGCAAAATCTCCTACAAATTATTTCTCCGATATGTGCAAAAAACCCCCCAGAGTAAATATAATGGTTTTCCTATGTTGAATTTACTAGGGAGTAGCTCACAACCGCACACAAATAATCCGCCAAAGACAAAGGAAACTTCTACGAAATTACAAAGCCCCGCAATTTGCATAGTAATTCTTTCTAATTAAGAAAAGAAGATATAAGTTGTTTGTTATAAACATCAGCAGGCCCTGTGCAAATACGAAGGGCTCGCAGCCGAGCTGAGTATTTGTCGAATCAAAGCGACTCACCGGAGAGTTTTATTGGTACAGCTGCGGCGCATGCATTTTATCACACATGCTAATAATCCTGGTTATGGCACTAACATTTTAATCGTTTGTTCTGTGGGCTTGTTTCTCAAACAATTAGCACTAATGAATGGCCAAAATACCTCGGATCATATATGTCTAATTGCAGTCAAGAGCAGTTATTGTCTGCATGTACATTTCAATTCACCTCTGGGGATAATGTTTGTTAATTGTATTTCTTTATATAGCAAGTGAAAAAAGGCTGTTCACTCAAAAAGGGACTAAGTGTTCTCTTCTTTCCCTTTGTTCCCACAAGAAGCTAAAGTCACTTCAAGAGGCACTTAATCCCATCATCCATGGTTACAATTGCCTTACAGCATCAATCAAAAAGAATCTGAAGTAAAATGATGCAGCTATATTGTGTAATTAAAAGCAATTCAGGTAGTTACTGCTTGGGGCATTTTCCAGGTCCAAATACTTAAAATGGCACTGCGGGGATGCTAAATACTGTAGTGTTTTAAATTTGGTCAACTACAATATCTCACAGAGAAAGGGGAGGAATATGCAAAAAAAAAATCTCCTAGTGTGTATTGTAAAGCGAAAGAAAAGAGGAGGAACAGCTAACATTTGAAGTGACAAAATCTACAAGTCTCCATATAAAAGGGAAATAAAAATATCAAGAAAAGAGAAAGGGGGAGGAAAAAGAAAAGGAGGCAGTTTTCAAGGAAAAGAATTTCCCCACGATTGTTAAAAAGTTAACATGTGAAAAAATGCTAACATTTCCTCGCATGGAAAACAAAAGCTCATGTCACAAGCTTTACCATCAGAATACAGGTCCCTGCAATCTTAGCACTTTCCTAGTGGAAATAAATCTGAGGTAAACTGAGCAGTTCTTCTTTGGGGAAAAAAAAGAAAAAGGCTTAGGTTAAAAGAGAAGAGCTATGATATTTACTTTTGAATAAAGCCAGAACTTTGGGAAGGTACTTTACCTAACAACCGCCACTAACCCTGATCCAATTATGCTAAAATTAAAACTGGGGGGTTATCAACATATCAAACGCTCAGCTTTACATTTTGATTTCTTTCTTTGTTCCAGACCCACTACGGTCATTTCCCTGACCCTCCAAACACTAATTAAGAAACCCCCCAAAACCTAACCCCTCGCCAGGGCAGGCAGAAGCCACCAGCTCTCGTGGTTTGAGATCTCTTGACAAGCAGCTTCCCTTCCCAGTCAAAGCACCCTGGAAGAGGCTTTCTCTGATTTTAAACTCCCCCAATAGGGCTGATACGATCTCGCACCGATGTAACGCGGAGATTCATTCCCCTGAAGCTGATGGGACATATACAGGTATAAAATCAGTCCCCGTCCCTCAAGGTTGAAGAAGGTGAAAGAATAAACCCTAACATTTTCACAGCATCCTTAGGGAGACAGGCGGGCTGCGCTGCACCCAGCCGCGGGGACCGAGTGTGGTGGGCTGAAGAAGCGCTCACAAAAACTCAGTGAATTAAGAAATTTAACCCCCGTAACAACCAGCTTTGGATATCAAAAGGGACAGATTGGAGGGGGTCGCTCCCCTGAGAGCGGTTGCCTGCTGGAGAAACTGTAGCGGGGAGAAATGAAAAGGGGGCTTCCAAGTGACCTTTAGCGAGTGCCTGCTCCAACTGATAGGACACATCACATTACAGCCAAAAAATAGAGAGGGGAAGCAAATGGGGAAGGAGAGCCCCGCTGATAAAAAACCATCACAATGCAGAGAAGCGTGAGTGGAAGAAAGCAGTTTAGGGTTTAAATGAAAACTGAGTACCAAATCCAAAGTTGCTGGCAGGTCATTTTAGGAAAAACATGTATCTTTGGCTGCTATTTATGATTTTTTCCTATCTCCAGTAAATCGATGTAAGTCATACAACTGGACACCAGAGCCTTTCTGCGGAAAAGATCGAATACAAACCAGGAACTTACTGGCAAAGGCTTAAAATCACGGAGCCCTAAGCCATAAAATGATAAAAGGCTATCATAGGTTAAATAGTTAACCAAACTTTCTCCTCCCACCAGCACTAAACGTAAAAAAAAAAGACCTTTTATTTACCCCACCATGTTCTTTCAACTACATTTGACCCTGCTGTTTTGGTTCACTCCGAGCTCCACCATGCCTTGAATTGCTTTGACTGAAGATCAGGTTTTTTTTCTTCTCAGTTCAAAATGGCCAAATTAGACAGCGAGGATAAAAATAAAACGACCACTGGCTTCTCATATTACTAACGCCTCCTATTTTCACGGCAGCAAAAATAGTCCGTTGGTGAGGAAGAGGAGAGTGCTATAGTTCTTTGACTTAATAAGGGAATTTTTAAAGAGATTTAAATAATGGCTCGGGTGACAAGGGCTGCTGCTTCCTACTAATGGCAACAGGCTGCTTCTCTTGGGCAGCCTGTGTGTGTGTGTTTGCTATCATCCAAGGTTAATTGGTGTCCTGTCTTGGGGAGCTTTAACATACGTGACATACAGTCGAGGGTTCGCTCTCTTCCTTGCGGTGTAGATAACTCTGAGTAACTCGTCATGCCCGTAAAGTATTCCCAAGCTGAGCTGCGCCTTGCTTTGCTTTTACCATTAGCAAAGTTTCTAGCTCCTTGGGATGCTTACTGCTGCTCAATCAAACCCACATCACTGCAGGGCAATGGAAAAGCACTGTTTGTTTGTGCCACATTCACTTTGCGACACTAACCAAAGGAAGGCGTAGTTAAGATAACAATTCATTTCCCTGTTTTCCTAAATATAAAGATATATAAGTAAACATAAACACAATATAAACAGATAAGGAGTTTTAATTTCTATAAGTAAATTTTAAGCGCTTTCGTGTATTTAACTAATGTTGTTTTTACGTTGCATTTTAAAAATCTGTAACACTGTAAAATTTTGTTTAGCTATACGCTTCCCGAACAGAAGCTCTTGCATTACATATTTTTTACATAATTGCAGCTAGCAGCTGCGACAGAAAATTATAACACATTTTAAATAACAAAAACATCCCACAATAAAGATGAAGATTCAATACTATATCGAGAGGTTTAGAAAGGTTTAGACTACACATAAAATTAAGACGTGCATTGAGAAGTAACATGAGATTACTTTGGATGTATGACATCGATGTATGATTTGTTTTTTGTTTATCACTGTTGTGTACAAACCAAAATGCACCAAGTGTGCTCAGGGCTGTGCAACACAAAGGAAAAACCATGGCTTCTGGGGTCAAGCATCTTCCAGTTCAGGAGGAGGATCAGGCACATATTACCATGGGAGCTCCCATGCCAAATTCTGTCTTAGGAAGTGAATACATAAAACCCTCAAATACATAATGGTTGCACTTTTGTAGAGTCAGACCCATGTTGGCGGCCTTTGCAAAGAAGTGGAACTTTGAGGAGATTCTTTATGTGACTGCAAACCCACTCTTGCCTCTTCCAGTTCTCCCCTCTGGCTCACCATCAGGCACTTCCCTTCCTACTAATTCTGCCCCAACGTTTTCACACACACCGACTCGGCGCCCACCCACGTCTCTATGTACACACACACAAAAATGGATAACAATGTTTGGACAGAATTTCTTTTCTCACTGAACATGCTTTTCCCCTCTTTTCTTCGCTGCTCCCCTCTCTTCCCTCCGTGCCGGTGCCCACACCAGGATGGAGGGAGCATCCCCACCACTGAGCTCTTGCAGCTCCCGCCACCAGTCCAGCTGTGTGCGCGTTGGCTAAATGCTGCAAGGTCAAGATCGAGACCAGGATTTGAAAATTCAGCGCTAATTACTGTGATTACAGCCTGAGTCCCAAACAGCCAAAGCCTCCCGAGCAGTTTAGAAGTGGGCTGCTAATGAGTTATATGTAAAATAAGAAACCGGCACTTGATAAAGTCAGAATCAATAAAGTGCCATTCCTGCCTGTTAAATGACCTTGCTGTAACACAGAGCCATTACGTTCACCAGAGCCTACGCAGGCTAGATAGCCATATCTGCACAGCACGAGAGAAAAGGAAAACAGTACAGTCCTTAAAATTAGTTCTGATTTTACATCCGAGTTAAAATAAAATTACACTAAAGATGTGCCTGAGAATATTTAGCAGAAGGAAATGAATCGAGTGTCAATATACTGGTGCTGCAGAAGTCATAAGAAAGAAGAAATTTGTCACCCACTTTGAGTCTTTCAGAATTTCTGATTTTTTATGACAAATTGTCTTCTTTGTAATTTTGGTTGTGGTGGGGGTATTTTATAAACTGAGGTTCCCTTCACACTTCTGAGACTTTTTCACTAAATAGGCCATATTTTATCTTGATTTGCAATTTACGGCAGCCTACACTTAGCCAAAGCACAAACAGCTTGACGATTCCTGTACTTAGAAATCTATGTAAATTATGCTACTAAATAAAGCACAGACATTTTTACTACTTAGGAAAAACAAAACAATATTGCAGTCTTCTCTGCACTTTGAGATTGCTCCTGTAAACCCACTCAAGCATGTGCTTAGCCCAGAGAAATCAAAAGGACTAGTCAAACACTTAAAATTAACCATGTGCTTAAGTGCCTGCAGGACTAGGGATTAATTTTGGATTATGAAACTGTTCCATTTCCATGTGTTCTTAGGCTATACGCGGGCCAACCTGCTATTTTCAGGTTTTGGCACAGAGACTTGTGCAAAATTGAGACTTAGATGCATGCAGATGCAATCCAGCTGGTGAATATCTTTTGAACAATATAAAGATGCTCGATCTCAGCTGGGGAAAACAAAACCTGCATGATATTTTCAAAATAAGATTAAAAGCAAAAATATGATTTCTGTTTAGCCAAATGTTGTTTTGTAGAAGAATTATTATGTAGAAGAATTATTATGTAATATTATTTTGTATTAAACTGAACTTATTCAGAATGGTTTCGGTGCCAAATAACTGAGCAGTGAAGAACAAGTTAGCAAGCAATTGGTAAATATGAAACCACTGAAGTACGGAACTATAAAACTAAAATGCACTGCAATTGCATAAAAAAAAAAAGTGTTGTAATTACATCAAAGCTGATGCAATACGACAGAAAAAAGAACAAATGCACAATGCTGTTAGTTCAACAGCAAGTGTAGCTACACTAATTGAAAACCAACCACTCTCCGCTTTTGTACACCAGCCTGGTGGAAATTTTAAACGATAAAGAAGAACGCTTGCAAATCCCGCAGTGCTCCAGGCAACACTTAACTTTAGAAATGTCTACAGGCAGAAATACTACCCTGCAGTATGGCTCAGGATGGCACAAACAAGCATCTGTATTTATTTTTTAACTAGTCAGATTTATAAGAGCAATGAAATCCCTACATAAGCATTTTATATTGACCTGATATGGACTTACTGTTTTAACCAGCTTTTTAACTAACTCCACAAGTTAATAAAGGCAACTACATGAATCCTTACTGCCTATACATTAAGATAAGAAAAACATTCATTAAGCAATATCCAGACTGTTTTAATTACAGGAATATCACTCTTATTTGTAGTATAATGTTCGTTAAGTACAGTATAACATTTTCTTAAAATGCCCCAGAGGCTGTTAAACTCTTGATTAGCTATAAAAAAAAAAATCTCCCTTAACTTCAATCACAGGAGTTAATGCCTACTGCAATGAAATTCCAGTACTTTTAATCATACAAAAATGTCATATGTAAATCTTATTAACCATGAAAACATTATATAAGATCAAATGAATTTTCTATGCCGCTATCACTACTCAATGTTAGCAAAATGTAGGAATCTTTCTATGACAGTTGTGGTAGTAACAATAACAAGCCCAGCCCTATTTCCTTTGAGAATGAAATCAGCTGAAAACCAGATCCTATTTATTTTATTAATTTCAAAAGATAGCACGGAATGCCCCAAAAATCTGACTTCTATATTTTCATGCCTTTAACTATGTCCCTGTTCAATTATCCAAAGTTAAAACATACAAAACCAGTAGCAGTGGTGGGATTAAACAACCTTACGGAGACTGTAGAACTTTCTTGATCTCCAGTAAATAAACACCTGGCAAAGCTTTATTATCCAATAATAAAATTTCCCTTTTCTTCTGTCTTTTTCAGTATGTTACAAGAATTAACATTATTACTACTTTTGGACAGATGACCATCAAACACCTACATTTTCTTCAGAAAAATCCACCCATTATTCCATACATCTCTTGAAAAAAACTATTCATTTTTTGTTTCCTAACAACACCGAGAATTCAAAAAATCATGAACAATGTGATGCATTAAAAATTGCAACATTTTTAAAGTGCACAATGAAATATTATTTTCTGGTTCTTGTGTCCTTGGCTTCGTATTTTCAAGCTTTTCTTTGCAACAGTCAAAGCCAGAAATTTTCTTTAAAAATAAAAAAAAAATAAAGGTGAGATTTTAGGAAGCCGGGCTTAAAGGAGATACCGAATATTGTGAAACTAATAATAAAAAGGTGACAGTTGTCAACTCATTTTGATCTTCCACAGAGGCAGCTGAAGGATATTTTTATTGCATGGAAACAGGCACGCCAATCCCTAACTCAGCAGCAGCCCTAAAAATCATCTCCTTGCTAAGGTCAGTAAACTAAAAATGGCAATTTTAGTGCCACCAGCCTTTTCAGGCTCAGCACCCTCTAGCCACCAAGTTCCCCTTAGCGAGGGATAAGCCTTTGCACAGTGCTACCCTGAAAGGGACAACCCCCCCACCCTACTGAGCTGGTGGGTCAGGTCCCGCCGCCCCCAAGGGTGCATATTCGGGGTGTGCGGTCAAAGTCCCGGGTGCACTCTCCAAGGGGGGATTCAGCCATAACCCTCCTCTCGACTAGGCAGTTCTTAAGTGCCGTGGAAGAGAGCATGCTTGGAGGAGATGAACCCCACCCTGGGGTGTCCACAGTGGGGAACTAATTTGGAGGGACACATTGGTCATATCATCACAGCCCGTCTTACTGAGGATGAACTTCGCTGCGTAGGTGAGCTCAAAGACCATAAAGGTGCCGGACCTGCCAGGACAGATAATATGAACGTGTGATGGAGGAAAAACGTTGGCCAAGGGACGTATTTTAATACTAAATGCAGAAGCCTGCTATAGAAAAACCCATTTCTAAGCTACTTTTATCATTTAATTATCTCTAAACATTTTCACAGAACTCTTCAGATCGGCTTTGCCACACCCCGGGAGACTCAGAAACCGGTCATAAAACCATGACTCCCACCTCTCCATTGCAGACCCCCCAGGTAGTAAGTCCCATCCCACTTGATGGTCAGTCAGTCACCGATGTGGGCACCTCACACAGACCGGAGTTTAGAAAATGATCATCATCAAGAGTGGAAGAGAGACAGGGTGAAAATCAACTTCTCTGCAAAACAGTACGATTTTATTTTCACAGAAAAAGTCAAATTGTTAGCTATCAGCCCCTCTTGGGGCACTGAGAGCACCTGACAGGTCTTGCTCTGTGCAAGTGCGAGTGCAAGCGCTCTTATTATATGCTCTGTGGGAGTTTCTTATCTGTATTTCCCAGCTGAGATTACTTGTGCGGTTACGGTTGCTGCAGCATATATTTGCCGTGGCCGGTGAATGCCCGAAAAAGCCAACTGAAACTTAGCTAAAGCTCAAGAGTCAAAGTTGCTCTCCTCCCCGATGGCCTTGTTTCACAGGATGTCCCGTTTCCCCCAAACACCTCAAGTTCGTTAAACGTGGATTTCCTACCTCCCTGCATCGCAACACACATCAACATCTTCGGTTCCACTCCCTTGAAACAAATTTGAGAAAACAGCCCTGTCCCTGATGGCTGCCTAGTGGGGAGGGAAGAGTTGGACATGGCTGAGAGGGAAGGGAAGAGAAAGGCAGGAGAAGGGGTCGCCGAGCACACAGCTCGCTCGGGAGCGCCGCGAAGAAGAAATTTTTCCAGACTGCCCCAGTTTAAGAGTGAGGATTTTTTTTCTCTAAATCCTTGACACAGGCTGTTCAAGATTTATTTAAAAATAAGTGAAGAAGAAAAATACACTGCCTTCCTTGCAACCTGCACAAATAGAGAAAATGGCTTTCAGTTCATAATAATGATATATAATAGATAAGCGAAAGTCCTGGATTACACGAAAATAAAAACTATAAGGAGAAATAGGATTAGGTCTACTTCCATACAACAGTTTTTATGACATTTAAATGAGCAGCTGTGTTTCTCTAAGTGTTATAGCACTCCACATCTGTACAAAAACTGAACAATATACAGATTCTTTAAACTCACTGATATACAACCTTGTGGAAGAAAAACTTCCTGTGAAAATACGTAAAGGCATCACTTGGTTTTCCTTTAAAAGTCTTCTTTAACAACTTCTGTCATGAATACAGGTTCAGACTTAAGGAAATGAGATAATTAGATAACATATCTCTTTTATACTGTACTGGATAAAGAGAAAAAATATTCCATTACTGTATCTGCCTACTTTTTTTGTTCGGGTATCATTTTAGATATACCTTAGTACAAAGGTGAAATAATATCATTGAGATACATTTTAATTCTGCAGAGCATGTCAGTAATCTGTGCTAATATTAAGAAACAAAGTACCTCTCAAAGTTGAGATTATATATATGGAATTTGGATGGTTCAAAGCATCGGTTTTAGTCTCACATCTTGTTCATCATCATCCGTTTTCCTGCAAAATGTTTCAATTTTTATCTTCCTGAATAACAATTTAGTTGAGCTAGTGTCTCAGTAATGGCAGGATTTGCTGTCAGAGACTAGCATCAGATGCGCTGGGAAAAAATTGTGGCGTATCCACTCTCTTCTCCAGAACACATCCAGTAAGCAAAGTCTTTCCTCCTTTTTTGGGTCATTTGAGTTTAAAGGAGAAAATACAAAATAATGACCTGACTAGCTCTGGGTGCAAGCAAGAACAAAATGTGAGACACTAGACAGACAGTACAATATTCCCACTCTTAAGGTAAGGTTTTCTTTTGGCTTGCAACCACGATAGTCAGAGGTGAACATTTATTTATATGTGTGCATGCTTATGTTTATATATTTATGTGCCTGTATACATATCTACATATACAATTTATTTATTTATTTATTTATTTATGCACATATAAATGTGCATACAAAAAGACCCAGTGTGGCAGAGCACAACAGTAGCATGTAACGGATGGAAAGTGGCAAAAAGAATTATCTTCCATAAATCCAAGAAATAATAAACTCTTTTTTTCTCAGAACTTTTAGTCTCAAATATTCCTCATACTTTCCTGGAATAAACTGCCTTTTCCTGCATCTTTTGTGGTCTTTGCATCACACTTTTCATCCACACACTGTGGGCATCCTGCGTATCTTGCAAGTACAGCTGCTAAAGACATGTCTCAGTGAGCCAAAGTAGCTCTGCCCCTGACATTACTGCTTCCTATCTTTGCCAAATCCCTGCCAGAACAAAGCAAGCAAGCAGGTATTTCACACACTCCTTCCATTTCATCTCTTGGAGCTCAACATTTTTAGCCATAAAAAAGTAAGAGAACAATCTCATATCCTCTTTTCCTTGCCCCTGCTCAGATTATTCTGGAGGGCAAGGAGGGAATTTAGGGGCTGTTTCATCAATACTTTACCACTGCACGTTAACAGGTGGGAAGAAAGACGACTTTTTGGCTAAAATAGCCATTTACAGGGGTAGCCAGAGGCACTAAACTGCACTGCAAAAGGAGGGGAAATAACAACTCATTTCTTTCTTTCCTTTTGAGGAGCAGCGGGACAAGGGTGGGCACTCCCTTGCTGTGATGGTCTTAAGGATCCCAAGGCTGCACTGTTCCTGTGCCCAGGCTGGGCTGTGAAAATCACAGCTAAGCCCTTTGCAAAACAGGCTCAAGTCCCCTGTGGAAACAGTGGAGAGAGGCATGTCTCTGTCCCTGGGAAGACTTCCACGCCCATCTTAGATACCTGAACCTGAATGGATATGTATTTAGGCTGTTTTGTATAGCTTTGGAATTACTGAAAGGTAATTGCCAACATTGCCAGTGCTAGTGCTGTGTTTAAATAATTTCTTTCACTATATATTATAGCAACTACTTCTTCAGAGGAAATGTTCCATTGCTGGACATTCCTGATGCTCTACAAGGTAAGGTCTGGCATTCAGCATGCTCAAAGAAAAAAAAACCTGGTGTAATCTGGCCTGAAACATTGCTTTTCCTTTCAACAAATACAGTTATGTTTTGGGGTCTTTTAAAGATAGGTTGCCTCTGTTCCTGTCCTAAGCAGATATAATGTAAATTGTTTCCCACCATGGTAACAGTCATGCCTGCTAACTTGAGCATTTCAAGGATGTTGCTAGATTTTGATCCACAAAAAGGATATTATAAATATTAGTAGGTACATTTACTCATGCCTCAGGAGCTTATATTAGTTTGAAAAATAAATATCCAGTAGTTAAGTTTTATGTGATTTTAGATATACTAGTCTTAAAATATTCTGTTTTATTATTTTCTGACCTCTGTGAAAATGCTGCCTATTATAAAGAAGGCGAACAAAAGACAGGTTCTAGACAGGATGGATTGAATGATGGAGAAGTGAAGACACAAGAGCCTGGAGAGACAAATAAGGCTTCAGGCAGCTGCAGTATGTTGATTACTCTGTTACCCAACTAGACGTGTATGTCTTGATTAAAAATACACTTTCATTACTCTATACACCCTTTCTATTGCTTGGAAACCAGCAACTAAGGAACCAACGTTTAACCCAGCACAAGGATATTAAAGCGGCTTTGAATGCAGGGAAGATGGAGGACTTTTGTAAGACTGCTCGTGTTTGAGGGCCAGTAAGGAAGAAGATTAAAAAGCATCTACAGGAGGAAGAGAATAAAAGGGTAATTGTAGGCTGCAACAAGCCAGATCTGGCAGAGGGATGAGGTGAGGAAAACCCAGGACCTGGGCAGTGCAGACACAAAATCTGAAGCCATGCAACGGGCAGCTCTAGAGGCAAGTCAAAGCAAGAGAGGCGATCCTGGACAGCCAGCACCCAGCAAGGCAGGGTGGCCCGATGGGCCAGGAGAGGAGTGACAAATGCATACGGTCTTGGTGAGGCGGCCCCCGGGCCCCAAAGAGAGGGATGGGGTTTGTGCAAGCGGTGAGGCAGATGTGACCAGGATGTGACCATAACCGAGCCACCACTGGAGAAGACCAGGGAGGACTGGGGAGAGATGCAGCAGGACAGGAGATGAGACTGTGAAACAGAAACCAAACCATCAACCAGGGATGCAAAAAGGGAGCCAGGGCAGGTATTCACTTAGAAAGCCAGAAGAAAACAAGGACAAAAGCAAGATTAAGAGAATAAGGTGAGGATGTCGTTTAAAAAAAACAAAGAAAAGGACAAGGTCAGTGAAGATTTTGGTGAGCGTCAATGAAAAGCAAGGACTAAGGAATCTCTTGACGTGGCATCAGAGACAGATAAAATGTATTAACTTACAGTTGCATCACTTAAGGAAAACAGGGGCTGCCTGACATACGTCTTTGAGGATGAAGAAGCGGAAGGGGGAGGCAAGGATGGAGAGTACAGGGGAGGAGGAGGAAGCAAAAAGGAGACAGCAAGATCTTGATTCAGCCAGGTAGCTGAGCACAATGTGGAGGGTCTGAGCACTCTAATAATACCACTTGACTAAGCACCTTCCTGAACCAGGGCCTGGTTCAGGAGCTCTCCAGTCCAAGACTGGAGAAGAAGCTGTGTAAACCACGCAGAACAAATGGCGGGTTCAGCACACAGAATGGAAATGAATTGGGAACTTCGATGCTGACCCCAGAAGAAGTTCTTCTGAAACCCTCTAACTGTGATCAGTTACCTCACTTTGCAGAGAAAGCAGAAAAATGTTTTTACTTGCCCTACACACTGATTTCCTGCACACAAGTGATCATTTTAATTTAGGCCTCTACATTGTTTTGCCAGCACTTAACGTTGCATAAAAATACAGTAACTTCAGCTCCCTGCGATGCAGTGTGAGTGGCTGAACTTCCCTTCAGTAGCCAGAACTGCATCCATTAAATGTGTGAAATGCTAAAGGTAACGGTGTCCAACAATAGAAAATGAGGCAAAAGGAATTTAGACCAACCTCGGGAACCAGTTTGCCAAAATTATGGGTGGATGCTAGGGGAAAAGGACAATTAATACAGGGACAGATGGCTAAGCAAAAACAAAAGCCATTCTCTAAAACCTGGCTAAGGAAAGCTTAGCAACTGATTGTTTAACAGGAGCAATTAAAGAACTTGATTGAATATAGTACTATCCATAGTTTGGATTCTAAGGAATAAGACAATGGAGGAGTTGCAGCCATTTGTGGCAGTATTAAATACTTGCTGTGCTCATGTTAAATATTAAGATGCACACATTTTATACATAATGGACATTTCTTATCCCTGTTTGAAGGTGGATTAAAAAATGCAAACAAACTCTAGACCAATAATAAAAGCTTTAGTGACTTGTCAAGTCTCAGAAAACAGGGCTCTGCAAGCAGTCTGCTGCTCAGGAGATCCTGATGAAGTATGACAGTCTTTCCCTCTCCTCTTGACTCTCCCCCACCAACACAAGCATACGTACAGTCCTGGAAAACCAGACTTGGAAGAGAAGGCCAGCGCTTTGGCCGTGTCCCCATGGGCGTGAAGGGTTACCCCAGAACGTTTTCTGGAGGTGCCCCACCTGCGCCACCTCGGCTGATGGCCACCATGGAGCAAGGCTTGGAAGAAAACCATGGGAAGCGGCCGAAGTGGCACAAGGGAGATACCTCTTACACGTGCTTAGCGTCATGCCAGGATAAGGACCTGCAACCTCTGGCAACTCTTAGCAGAGGGAGGGTGTAGCACAGGCTAGTGTGGCTCTGAGAGCCCGGTGGCATCGGGTCGAGTCCCGGGCGTCCTGCAGTGCTCTCTGCCGTGAAGCCCATGTAAAACTGCATCCGTGGGAGATGCCGCCGCTCTCCGTGCTGAGAGCAGGCACGGGTATCGCATAGTTAAATCACTCTGCCCTGTACGCCAGAGAATTCACTGCAAATACATGTCTGAATCTCTGCCTGCAGCCTCAGTAAAAACATTGCTCTCTCGAGGCAGCACGGCATGAAAAGTCGCACAAGTCATGAAAATGTAGCCTTCCATCAGCTTTATTCAGCACAGATGATGGCTAAACCTGTCTGCCATCACTGGCTCGTAGGAACAGTTTGAACCAATAGGCCTTATTCATACAAGCAAGTGATATTTAATTCTTTTTCCATACTTCCCCAGTACTTTAATTACTTTAGTAACTAACTGGCACACATTGTTTCAACGTATCGCATCTTTGTGGTGGCACCATCAGTTTGCAATAAAGGTTTCTTTAAGAAAAGAAACAGCTTCTTAATTTTTTTATTAAAAAAAAGTTAATAATTACAGGAACACTGACAGTGTTGCTATAGTTACGACTATATCAGCCTTTCACTTACAACTCCCCGTTTTCAAGGGTCAATAACTCAGTTGTCAAAAATCCCACTGGGCAGAAGCCTGACACACATTTTAGACATACATTAAACAAATGCATAAATAAAAATAATCTGTTTCACACTTGTGAACATTTTGATTCAAACCAGTCTTTCCAGATGATATTTTGAGCATCCAACAGTAGTGTTGGGGTTTTTTTTAATATATATATATGTATATATACTTTTTGGCAGGCTGATAGCCTTTTAGTTGCCCCAGTGTTTTTGGCTGCTGCCAGAGGGAAAGGAAGAAGAGCCATCACTTTTTCCTCCAGCCATTTCATCCCCCCCACCAGAAAGGAAGCAATTCTGGACGTTCCCACTACGCTCCCAACAAAACTTCCTGAGGATTTTTGGCACAAAAGCTTCACGCGCATGTGCAGCAGCTGGATTACCACAATAGACCATAACGGCCCTAAAAGCCGTTACGGTATATCAAGTGAGTAAACCGAAAACTAAGAAGGATTTACACAATGACCATAGTGGCTCCCTGGGAGCCGTTACGGTCTATCAGGTCAAAAATCCACTTTTTAAAGAGCGCCTAAATATGTGTATACCCAACAGGGCCTTGAGTCTCCGGAGCGACTATCACACACGTTTTCAAAATGAGCCAGGGAAAAGAAGGGAGATTACACCAACCAACGTAAAGAGAGAAATTTTTTACAATGAATAAAAGACATTATGCAAATTCTAAAGACCTATATTTAAAGGGAAAAAAGTGCATGTTTAGTTGAGAAATAGGATGTAATGCGATTTCTTCATTGTCAAAACAGGTCCTTTTAGGTTTTTTTCTTTTTTTTTTTTTTTTTAAAGATGAGAATTAAATGAAAAAGGAAATTTCCCATCAAAACCAATCACTTTTTAAAATAAAAGTTAGGTTTCACGAGGTATAGAAATAATGCAATTGCAGCTGGGTTCTGAGTTGCAGTTCTGCTGCATTTCAAGTCTCCAGCCGCGGCGCAAGTTAGTAACACAGCTCAGCTTTGCCTTTCTTTACTTCTCTCCCATTGTGTCAGAAAACGAACAAGTTATCTGAGACAGTGATTTTCTCCGTAAAAGTCACCTCTATTTTTTCCTAAAAGAAATCCACAATAAATCATCAGCCTACTTACTTTTTCTTCTTCCCCTTCCTTTACATGCCATATTTGTTCCTGCAGCAAACCTGTAAGAGAACACTTTCTCTCTATGACCTGAGATAACGGTAATGTTGAAAGAATGGCCTCACTTGTCAAAGATTAGAGGGCTGTCTGCAGCCTACACTCCTCTTTACTAGAGCCAAATAGGCCCAATAAATGCTAATACTCAGCATGACGCACCGAGAACGTTAAGCCTCAACACTGACTAAGAAGAAAGTATCACAAATTTACTGAAATTATCTATAGCACAATAGAGAAGAGAAGGAATTAATCAAAGTCTCTCTCTTAATGCAATGCTTGATTGAACTATCCCAATCCCTTTTTAAATAGGATAACCTAGTGGCAAGTGACCCCGATGACACATCCTAGAGAGGTACACAAGTACCACTTGTTCGATTTTTTTTCTTTTATGACCTCATTAAGAAGGATTTTGAAGATTGTTCCTGAATATGAGAACAAAGTGTCTGAAGATATCTCTAGCTTTTTATGTCTTTAGCCTTTTGCCGTTGAAATGGCTTTTGAGCGAGTGTTTATCAACTAAGTAGGTGCACAAGCAAAAAAAAAAAAGTCCTTAAAACGAAATCAACTAAAGCTACGTTTTCTTAAATGCAAAGACTAGACTCCGAGAAACAAGAAAGTTTTGCCAAGACAAACTGATGATCGCATCTCCCCCCCGCCCCATTCTCCCTCTCTCTCCTTCCCTGTTATAGACCCCCATTAATTAGATTTGGCGGCAGTTTTCCCTTCCTTATCAGGGAAGACAGAGTCTGCCAAATCTGCGAGTGTGAAAATACTCCATCGCCAGTAACATTTTTTCCTAAGTGTTTGTTGATTGCACGCTTGGATTTAATAGCGAGGATTATATTTTATAACCAGAAACAAACAAACAGATTTATAACTGAAGACTGAAAGGCAAACAGCAAAAAAAAGCAAGCCAAGTACTGAACCTAAACGTAGCATTTTTATTGACTTCTTAGAAACCAAATAACCTGGCATATTAGTGTGTGCATTCTGCAACAGACATTCAGCCCCATTGTACTACTTAGAAGAGAATAAAAAGAAACCCTACTGTTTGAAATCCAGCGGAACATCCCCACAACAGAGCACAACTGTTCCCTCATGCATGAATGGGAAGGAGATGAAAGAAAAGATGGACTTCTGAGGTACAGCAAAAAACAAAGACAACAAAAGTGCTGATCATGAGGGAATGACACAACTCATTGCTGCAAAAAGGATGAGAGAAAGGAGCTCAAACAATGGTGCAGACAGCTAAGTGACATGTAGAAGAATTGAAAAATCTACAGAAGTGTCTTTTCTTTCCACACTTGACGAGAAACAATTAAATGTTGGTACATCTGTCATAAAAAAGATAATTGAAACCTGTTACCATCATTATAGACGGTAACTTAACTACCAAAACTGTAACTGCCCAATTAAATGTTGCCCCCTCTGTTATCTACACCACTTGCTAAAATGAAAAAAAACCTTTAATGCTTGTGATGATTTACCACCAGTATAGCTGTTACAAGCCATAGAGCTGAACTGGCATGTTTTGTAAGGTAGATATTTAGACTATAGGGTACCTACGTCTATCTGTACACACACAGATGGGGGAAGGCAGGCACACATGGGTGCATGCAGGCTCACATGCGTGAGCGCACGCATTCATGCACATGTTCTCGCACACCCACCAGTGAGGATGAATTTTGCAAACAGATGAGGTTTTTGACAAGGAATCCAAAACCCCCGAGTGATTGCCAGAAGCCTCACTAGGTGTTTACTCCCCTGAACATCCACCAGCCTGTGAAAATAACGCTGTGCTAAACTAATCCACCGACTGTTGCTACTTGCTCGATAACGCGCAACATCCCACAAAACTCCAAAGCAGTTATTGACCCTGTCAGAATACCTGATTAATGGATAAACGCTGTAATTGATTAGCAGAGAAGTGTGAATTAAAACAGAATACAGCATCAATAATGAGCCGCTGACAAAAGGTAGCCCACATAAAATGTAAAACGGTAGCCTGCAGCCATATCTCATCAAAGACACGCATTTCTTAAAAACAGAAGAAAACACCACCCCCCAAAAAAAACCCCACAAGCGCAGTGTCCTGTTCACTGCATTCTTTAGGCTTTTCTCTTGGTAATGATTAAACCACCAGCAAAATGTTATGGGAACTACTCATGAATCCACCTTCATACATCAAGCCAGGCAAGGCAGCTAAATGACTCCATTATCCTCTGGGCTTCTCTACCCTTAAAGAAATGCGCCGCTCTCCATTTTATCCCGGTGAGCTGCGATTTCGCAGCGGCGCCGGTGCCGGGCACACCCAAGGCTGCCTTCGGCAGGGTGCGCAGGCAAATCCCCGTCTCGTTGTGGGAGCCCCACAACGGTGTCACGCTGAGGAGACAACTTGGAGCTACAATCACTGCATTGTTAAACTCGTTTTCCGTTCCCTTAAGGGCCTTAGGAGGCCAAACGATCCCACTTTTGTTCCTTTTTCTTTCCGATTTAATCCTACTCCAAGGCCCTACTTTATGCCTGATGTTATATGAAATAGATTATATGGATTTTATATAGCACCTGCAAACACACACATGATGTTTCTCTGCTGCAGGAAAGCAAGTTTAATAATGCAGTGTTGGAAGCACGAAGTTACTTCTTTTCATGGCACCTGTGTTGGTCTTCCTGTTATTTAGGCACTGCGCATTACTCTGTACATTAGGCAAGTTGACACACCTAATGTAATGCCATCAGACATATCAAAGCTGTCCTGGTACAGGCAGAAGGAAACATCAGCTTGAGTAGAGCACTTAATGCAATTACGTTGCTCCGACTTCCTGAGCTAGCTCACGCAGAAGTAATTTAAGCATTTCTACATGACATTTCATTGTATCCAGCAAACATAGCCTCTGCTCAAAATGGTTGATGCTACAGGGTAAGTCTCTTTGAAGTCTCTATGTGTCCTTTTCCCCCTTGAAGCTAAAAACCAGAAGCTGTTAAACTGAAGATACCTGCTTGTCCTTTCGATATGGAAAATACAAATAATGAAAAGCAAGAATGCAATCACTATCTTGAAATAATTCTCTCCAAATTGTCTTTAATCTGATTTTGTCAATTTGATGCCGGTTTTACATTCCTCTGCAAAACATAATGTATTTTTGTAACAGTTCTACAAGCTCATAGATACGTATTCAGAGATCTAGTCCTTTGGAAATCCACATCTTTTGGGATCATTCTTTCTTTTTTCATCAGCTAACCATGAGACTTATTTTGGCTGCAGAATGATTTTTCTGCTTCCTCAGCTGCTTTGGGACTGCTCCAGGTACCATGACCTTTTCAGTGGCATCACGATTTTTTCAGTTTAAATAATTTCCTGATTCAGGAGTAGATTTCATCCCACCTCGCATTGGTAGTCTAAGACATTACTTGTGTAGGTGATCCCTACTATCAACCAAGAGAATCAGATATTTCCAAAGAACAAGTCATCTAGCAAGCAAGCCTTGTACCTTTGGGTTGGAGGACCTGCCCTCCAGATGTGCTTCTCTCCCTTTACTGACTGTAGAAGTTACCCAAACAACTTGCACTTTAAAAGCTACAGCCACATCAGAAGGATTCTGTCCTAGCAATTTAAGATAATTGCAATTAAGGAGGCTTTTAACCCTTACTGTATTGCAGCGTCCACATTAAAAGATGATCTTTTTGCTCTTCCAAAAGCACCACAAATATAACTCGATTTCTATGAAGTATCAGCTGCACTGTAATACTTGATTTTCAGCTGAGATTCACAGAAACATGCTCTTTCCTTACACACCTGCTTTCCCTTCTGCCCTGGGGAACTCCTTCGTCCTCAGCAGCTCTTTGTGAGGACCAGGGATGGAGAAACAAAGTGTGCTCTGATGGGGCCCCATCCCACTGCAGAACATCGCAAGTCTGGGATAAGCCCCCTCACAGCCACTTCTTTCTCCTAAAACATGGCTGGACAAAAGGAGGGGCAGGTCGCCATCTGTATGAGTGTGTCCCAGGAAAGGGGAGCCTGAGTCCCGCTCTATTGCTCATGCTGTCTGAGAGATCCTGCTCTCCAGGCTACCAGCTGTTTTGGGGGAGGCTGAGGTACATTTTGGCGATATAAACAGCCATTGACATTTCTTCCTTGCTCAGCTTCAAGATGGAAGAAAGGATCCTCCACTAACAGTACAGCAAATGGCTGGGCGACTCGGGCATTTTTGGAGTGGCGTGTTTGAACCCGATCAGGCTGGCGATGGGACTGAGCCCAGCTCTCACTGCCCGGGCAGGTGGGGTAGCACTGGAATATCAGAAAGATGGTGGGTACCAAAGCACTCCTTTGTGAAGAAATAAACAAGGAGATCTGCTGACAACTGAGCTATTTCTTGGAATAACAAGTTTTACTTACCTGTCTCCAGAGAGCCTGCTGGTGCCAGATCCTGAGTGCTGGGGGACGGCTGCCCACAGCCCCGATACAGAAGCTTGCAAACAAAAGTGGGAGAGTTCACACCATCTGCAACTGCATAGAAAACACCAGCTTCCTACTGCTTATTATCAAACCGGAACTGTTTTTCAGAAATAAAATCTCTTCTCCTTTCCTTAGATGTTTTTGTATTGTACTGTAAAATATGAAACCTGGTTTTAACTTAAAAGCATAAAACATACTTCCAGCAGCCCAAAAGAGGAGCCTACCAAAAAAAAATACTGAAAAGAGACAAAGTTACATTGATTTCAATGGAAGCAGGATTAGGCCCTTTAACATACTTTTTTTTTGGGGGGGGGGGGGGGAGGGAAGAGGAGAGCCGAAGCTCGAGCAGCTGAAGGTTCAGCTTGATCCCTAGAACTTTTAAAGAAGACATTCTTCTCCACGGCTATTGTCAGAGCTGGAGACAAAACAAGTAGAGGCCCTTTCAGCTGCTGAACTTAGCCAAAAAGCCATTTGTAACTCCTGCAGAGCGGTGCTTTTATAGGTCAGGGCAAACTCCATAAAGATTTTCTCTCTTTTTCACTCTCTTTTGGGAGATCTGGTTAGAATCCACAAGCTTAGCTCAGAAATAAGAAAAAACCTACTTCAGCACCTTACAAAACAGTAGCAGAAAGATCTCTAAGCATATTGTTTTAACCACAGTTTTCTGATTCGGAGTTACGTTTTACTCATCAGCATACACATCTACAGGGGTCTTTGCTTCCTCAGACATTGTTCTCCAAGAATTTTTGGTTGTTTGAGACTTAAGATATCTCAATGTATGGGTCAAAAAAGAGTTTTGGAATCTAGTTTTGCTTCTAGTCCCTTAACATCATGGACCTGTAATACAGTTTTACCGAAAACATTTTAATACCCATTAGTAGGTGCTAAATTTTTCTTCCTAATAAAATTCAATTGAATTGACCCGGATGAGAGGGGTGCAGGGATCTACAAAGGAAACGCTGAGGTAACAACCTTGCTCCGTTTTTGCATCTGACTACTGGGGCAAATTCAGTTTCCTGGAATATATATGTCTGACTCCACCCTAAGGGCTGCTTGAGTATGCAGGCTTTAACTAAAATATGCACCATGAGTGGTTATTATGGTGATCTCAGGACCTAGGGGACCAGATCCTCACCTGAAAATACTTGCCCTCCCCCAACAAATGCAACTGGAGCTATTTACTATGAACAAGCAAACAAGAAAGGAGTAAATCCTACAGAATGAAACAGTATGAAAGAAAATACAGTCACATAGACAGAAAAAAGGAGGTTTGAAAAGATTGATGGAAGGGCACCACAGCCATCAGAGCAGAAAACAAAAATGACCATTTTATCAAAGGAGAACATTTTAGAAACCCACATACCCACCATTCCTGGTAAAAGAATGCTCGGATAAAAAATGTTGTTTTCCATGACCAAATAGGAAAAAAAAAAATATTATTAGCTAACTTCTAGTACACATTTAAAGAGAAGCATCTTTAAATACATTTTCTACTTACGAGAACACATGGCAAAACCAATGATAACCACAGGGCTTTCGGATAATGGTATATCCAAAGCCTGCTAAACCCAAAGAAAATCTCTAACGTGCAGGCTTTGAACTGTTACATTGGTAAGCAGAGGGATTGGCTGGCCTATGTTCCTGTTTACAGTGATGGTGTATGAGTGATATTTGAGTGAGTTAGAAAGTTTTCTTGATAGTTTTGCAAGGTTAAACTATGTGCTTTGTTTCACCCCAAGAAGCATTCCAGCTTTTTAGCGTATTATTTTCTGTCAGTCCAAACCATAATAGGTTGCCCTACATTTGATATATGCCATAATTTCTTTAAAACATTTTGAATACTACCTAAAGACATTGTCTAACTTTAATTTACACTGACAACTGAGGACATGAAAGAAAAGCTCCAGAGATAACAACAAGTCACACCATGTACAGCAGAAAGATGCTTCACAAACAATTTCAGGGTTGGTGGTTGTGGTTTTTTTTTTTTTTACATGGGTAAATTAGGGTGGATAAATCCTGCAAAATGAGGTCTGCTTCTTTTGAAACATCCAAAGCTCTCAATTCACCAACTGAAATCACGTAGAAGTGAAGACAACCTTTTGGAAACAGGATTTTCTTTTTCTAGAAGGTTACTGTGGATGAAAACTTGTTCTCACTGAAGTTGCCAACAAAACTCTCACTGGACCAAGGCAACCATCAACCAGTTTAAGAAGTCAATGGTGTGCATGCAGGAGTTAATCTAAAGTCATGCAAGGATGTTTTCTATGTAATAGTAAGAAAATACATTTCAAAGTAATATATATACCCTGAATTAAAACTGTTGGTACGGCTACCTATAATGTTTAGCCTTTATATTTTAAACATTTCATGTAGTACGGACCTTCTCAGCTTACCACAGCAGTTCTGTCTTACAAATCTATACAGTTTTTCAAAGCAAAGCATTGCTAACACTGAACTCAGCCAGTCACACATAACGGTGAGCAGAATGTGCAGTTTCTTAAATTAAATTATTATAGATCTTAGTTCTTACCAAATCAATACCATGCAATCTTAATAACGTCACTGACCTTACCAAACATTATTCTGGCATCCTCATGCAAAGTGGCCTAGCTGGAGCATGCACCTAGCAAATGAGACAATACTAACTTTTTTGAAACCAGTAAAATGTATTTCTTTTCTACATTCAGGTCCCCCTCTGATTTCAGAGCAAGTAAGTTGGTTCAAGAAAAAAAAAATTCTCCGGTACATGCACACACAAAGAATCAACACCGCTGTTTCCAAAAACACTGAAAATTTGGACATAACCCAGAATAACGACCAGTATCTTTACAGATTTTGTATTATACACATTTCGCATAGTACAGATTTTGTACTATTACAAATGACATGAAATTCTGCTCGGTGGAGTTTATGGCAAACTCCCATGTTGTAATTCCACCCTGGCAAATCTCTTTAGCATGTAGTTAGCAGTGACATGAGATGCACTAAGATAAGAGGTTTGTCCAGGGTTATTTTTTGTTTGTTTTTTTTTTAAACATGGTGTGTCTTTTTACTTTCGTGCCATAAGATTTATATCTGTATAAAGTCTATTCCGAAAACAAGTTAAGTAGGAAACTTGATGACTTTGTTCTAACAGCTCCCCCCCTACCCACCCGGCGAAAAAAAAAAAGAGCTGCTAGATGAAGAGTCTTTCTCATTGGGTTACTTAGTTCACTGGTGTCAAACTCAATTCACTTTTAATTACTCGCCTCTGAAGAAATGCTAAAGTAGGAAAAACAGTTCAAGAAGTCTTTATAATAAATTCCCTGTTATTATTAAATTCTGTGTTAAGTGGAGTTTAAATCACTTTCATATTCTGCTTGCAAATTAGACACTAAGGTCTCCAGGTGAGTGGCAACTGTTCAGTTTTCATGCAAACTCTTCTGCAGCCACAGACCTAAGACTAGATGGGTACGCTCAACGGGTGCCAAATATTCCTTAACTTTTACCCAATGATATTGGCTTTCTGGCATGATAAAGTGCGTTGCTCTTAGCGGCAAACTAATAGTCTTTTTTGTCTCGCATCTTCAGGTCAATGTGCTCACATTTTTTGATGACTTGTGGTGATCTATCTACTTTTCATAATTAATGTGGAAGGACTAAGTGTCTTCCACAAGAGCAACATAAACCTTTCTTATGTTTCTGTAGAGAAAATGAATCACACAGCATTCCAAATAAAATTTTGTTTTAGAGTCTTCTACTTTTTATGATAAGACATAAAAAAACATTGAAAAGAAGTGCAAAGACCTTAGTAAAAAACACAGGGATTGCAGACTGTTTCCCCTAAAAAGATCTGAAATTAGAGTCCTTCACCCCTCTAAAAACGTTATATAATAACTTGTGGTGCAGCAGTTAGGGTTTTTTTTCCTAATGTTCCTATCTGCTTCTACCCTGAGCATGCCAGATTACTATTATATACCACGTTATTCTGATTTGTACCAGACAGTTCTTAATTACTTCTAAATAGTTTTAGGCACACGTATCCCGAACC
>NW_009186421.1:58473-84399 GCF_000690835.1 Fulmarus glacialis
AGAGCCGCCCTCGGGGCAAGGAGGGAGCTGCGGCGGCTGGGAGCAGGCACAACCTGCCGTCCCGAGGGACGCCGCTCACTGTTAGCCTTTCCTCCCCATTCAACTCCCTGGGTGACAGCCCGAGGCCGCGGGCCGACCCGTGCCAAGGCAGAGCCCCAGGGACCCCGGCCGCCATCTCCCCCGGCCGGCCGTTGGAGAGGGGAGCCGAGGGCAGACAGGCCCGGCGCCCCGGCACGCTTATTTTCTTCCGCCCGCGTGTGCGGATGCCAACTCCGGCGTCCATAAAACCGGGTTACATCAAACGGACCAACCGCCGTCATCTCCCCGTTATTACCCCCGACACAAGCCCTGACAAAAGGCCGCTGCCAAGGCCTCCGCTGACAGGCCGAACAATAGCGGCGACAAAGGCCTTTTCTGCCTGCGCAGATGACATAAATCTGATGCTATAACGCCGGCGCGACTTCAGCTTGCTCCTTATTTATTTATTTAATAAGCCACTGTCATCCATCTCGGGAAGGTGGCTTCCAAACTCCAAATTAATCAAGCCACTGAATGCGAATTTCCATATTGCTCTGCCAAAGGTCTTCTCCACATCAATTGCTGGGAGAAGGCCCCCGTTGTGCTTTGGTGTATTGTGCGCGGTGCTACTGCTGCTGCTAAAAGCCACTCTGTTTTTAATAAACATGCATTGTTCTTTTCGTAGTAAATCCAGGAAATAATACCCAACTGGGAGTTTGGGTGCAGGCTTTTTTGTAGTGTAAGTAAGTGGAGTGATGGATGCATTTTCATGTCTGCTAGCGCCATGATGGCTCCATTTGTTAGCGCTCAGAAGGTATTTCAGTTTTCAAAAATATAAATTAAGCAAATACTGAGGTAATGCTTTCTTGTTTATCTTGGAAAACCCCAAGCTGAGGCCATCAATCCAGCATTTCTGTGTCGCTCGTGTCGCTTCACCAAATGGGAGGTTCAGCTCCAGGGGCCCTGTGCTCGGCCATTTACCCGACTGCCAGAGTGTGATTTTCTGGAGCACTCTGGGTGAATTACCTCGGCACTACTGAATTCCATGAAATAAAAAAGTCACTGACTTAACGGAGGATTTCGCTTGTCTGCCTTTTAAAATTCTTCAGTCAACTAAATATCAGGTCTTGAGCCTACGTGAGTTACCTTTTTCCTTTAGGCAGTCTCTGGAGAAAGAGGCAGCTCCCCACAGGACGGTTCATCCCCGCTGTCTCAGGGATGGGCTGAACTACCTTCCTGAGGAAAATCATGACTTCTCTCTCTTTAATACACACCTACCACCCTGTGTTGTATGAGCTGTATCACCTTTCTCGCTGGCAGAGAGGACAAGCAGAAGGGTGGCAGCCCCAAGAGGGCAGGAGCAAAACAAGAAGGGTGCTCCTGGGTGAGGTGGTGGCCAGAGGGACTTGCTGCACGTGTGACTGCACCGCGGCCCCACGGACGGGTTTGTTTCACAGCCCAGCCACTAGAAAAGTGCTCCTCGGTGGCGTGACAGGGAAGGAAAACAAGAGGTGGGTCAACATCACCACAAGGGCAGAGTGAGATGATAGGACTCTTTCATCTGCTCTACTTGAGCATATATTTGATGCTTTCCAGGTCTTACAGCTGTGGGAACAGATCATATCCCCTCACAAAAGGTTATTTCAATTCCTAAAGGTGGGAGGATGTCTCCTTTCAAAAACTTTTTATTTAAAAATGTTTATAGAGAGTGTTCACTAGAAACTGAAGTTGAAGCCCCACCTTTTTTCCGTGATGAATGATCTTTTGGAAACAAAACATGCGAAAGGCTTTAAATAGTGCAATTAAAAATTCCTTCTCCACTCAGCTAGTCAGCTTCCTCATTTGCACAAAATTTTAGTAGTGTTTTCCAGAATAAAAATATCTCTGAATAGTTGTACGACAAGGAAACAGAATACAGATGGCACTTACAATATGAGTAGAGTTTGATGGACAATAATAGGCACAATAAAATCTACCAGTGAACCAAGAGATGAGATAATTAAAGATATGTTCACTGTGTTTCAAACATTCCTATCCCATGAAATAGCAAGGTAATTTGTCAACCAGATATTCTTACTTGACTAAACTTTTCACTCTAGAAATACTACGGCTCCATTCACAACAGGCTGGAGTGGCAAACACTGAGAAAGAGCACTGATAGATGGCATGTTTCGTATTTCAGTAATGCCTTCTCTCCAAAAAAACAAACAAAAAACCCCAGTAGAAAATAGTAAGTAGAGCTTCACAGCATATCTCCAATGAAAAGCAATGTTTTTCTAATGAGGGTTAATTATTCTCTTTCGAAGGATAGGCGCTGAAGAAGCTACCCAGCAGCTGCTGCCCAAAGCGAGAGCTGGGGTTCTCGTGTTAGGCTCAGGTTCAGGAGGCTCAAACACACGATGACCCACAGGAGAGAGTTTTACAGCCAAGCAATAGCACACCCAGGGTTATCCCTGCGAACGGGCCGCTTGGTTTCCAAGAACAGAAAATAGATGGGGGCAGAAACTACAAAGAAGCCTGAATTTGCGGAAGTGAGCAGGGCTGGGAGAGGAAACACGTGGGTCCCAACCTGTGCTTTCAGGACTGGTTTTGCTTTTTATCCTATGACTCTTCTGTGGGAAGAAGCAGCCCTTCTGTGAAAGCAGCGGGAATGGGAACTGCCCAGCGACCTGCAAGACCAGGCAATAAAAAGCCATGGAGCAAGCCTGAACGGTGGGCCCGGGTGGATCTCGCCCACTTTCAGGCAACTCCATGCAGGAGAAAACATCTGAGGTGGCAGATCAGACTGCAGGACTTGGAACAAAGTCATGAGTGAAATCTCCAAAATAATGAGAGCATCTCCAGCTTGAAATTACAGATGCATTGACCTGTACTTTTTAACATCATCTGATGGTCTCAAGACAGACAAATCAAAGTGTTAACAACGAGGAAAAGCAAAAAAACCTCCAAACCGAAAAACACCTCCACAAAATCCTACATGATTTTTCCCCTCGTTCCAGTGCCTAAGTATTCTTCTGAGTAACTATTTAACATTCAATTTTTAAACCATGTTGAAGTCAACCATAAAAATATGTGCCTGAAAATATATTATAAATAGCTCTGTTCTTAAAATAGTAATGTACCAAAATTTTTTTTAAAAAATTGTTAATTAATACTGCTTACTGTGCTACAGCCTAACTGATGAAGGGAAATGCATTCAGACTCCTAAAATGCCTGTCTCCAAGACCATCAGGGTTAGTTTCTGAGTGGCACGTTTTTAAAACATTTAATCAGTGATCTGAATATGTGTCAACACTTTCTGGTAGTGTGCTATAAAACGTGAACCTTGTCAACAGAAACATAAAAAGGTGACACACTTGGGACACAGAGCTTTTATGCTGACACACTGTAATAATATAATTTTAAAATTTATCATCTGTTTAGCCACAAGCAACAATCAATCTTTTTGACTAATCGTACAATGTTTTAAATAACACCTCCAAAAGAAGAAAAAAACATGTTCCAGTTTTACTTTCATTGCCTTCCCAATCGCGCTGCTTTCAAATACTTACGAAGCAACACGCAATAAATTTTGCAACGAGGATAAAAATGTTAGCGAATAACATGTTTCCCCCTCCTCAGTTAATAAAATTACTTAACACCGAGCCTGCAAGCGCAAAGAAAACCCCAGGAGTAACGCAAGCATCAGCGGGTTCAGTTCTGTCGCGTTTCTGTCGCATTAAGTGACATTTTATTCCCAAATCACTTAACCTTTGACTTTTATAACTAAACATACAGACCTTGAATTGTTACCGCGAAGGGGACCAGCGAGCGACACCGCTGCCAGGCACTGAAACCGAGCGCCCCGCGGTAGTGGACGGATACGGGATGGAAATAATTTGTCTCACAAGAACCCAAGTTTCTGTACAAAACTTGTGGCCTGGGAAAGGAGGCAGAAAGGGAAATGGGCGGAGGGGAGATGGGGCCTCGTTTCTGCTAAAAACCCCTCTGCTATACAGCACCAGGAGCATCTCCCCAGGGATGCCCGGTAGGCGTTTTCGCAGCGTTCCCACCGGTGGTGCACGTGCCAGGCAAAGAAGGGTTAATAATCAGGCAGAGGTGGGAAAAGGCACTTTACAATTAAAGGCTAAATCCCACTGAACCCAGCTGGAGCTGCATGGGGGGAGCTGGCGGCTGCACCCCTCCATCCGCCCCGCATGAGGCCGTGCTGGGGACGGAGAGGGAAACCCAAAGGTTCTCAAGAACAAAAGCGACGGTGACGAATGTTGGATGAGGTGATGGACTGTGGCCCTGTCAAAGCTTTCTGGGTGAAAATGGATGGCAATTTTGTAATGTGGGCCAAGAGGGGCTTTTTGGGGAACAGTAGTAACGAGGTGAAACTGAGATCGGCAAATGCCAACTGCACCTCAGCATGGAGGGAGGGAGCCCTGCAGGGAGCTGCAGGATGGTTTTCTGCAAGAGCTTCTAGAAGCTTCATTACTTAGCACTTTTACTGTTGACAAGGCACTCACAGGTAAGCCCTAGAGATCAACCCTGCGTCAGACTTTTGCATTTGGAACTTCCACGGTTTTTTCAAAAAAACGCAGGACAAGTAGTTGCATGGAACGATGTCAAACCATATACATAACTTTGGGGTTTTTTTGTGCAATAAAAGCATCACAGATCGTCATACATGTTTGTCCATGTAAGCACACTCCACACTCACACTAATAACCTGCAGAGGGGAAGGCATCTCTTGCTTCATCTCCGAGACCCTGACTGCCTCCTCCTGGGTGCAGAGGAGTGAGGAGACATCAACCATCTCACTGAACATGACCCCATAGCTGGATGAATACAGTTGCATCTGAGAGGTGCATTTTTCTTTATAAAACGATCATGATGGCAGAGTCCTGTAAGTTGTATGTATAGCAACTAAGAAAGTTTCTGATTAAAATATGCAATCGCATAAATCACTTTCTTCTTCCTTGCCCACTGGCTGAGGGCTTTGTCCTCTGCAGCTCTTGTCCATGTGAGAGACTTTGCTGGTGTGACATGTGCGGTCATGAGAAGGCAAGGCTAGGAACCTGACTGCCAAATTCAATAAGGTACTGAGCCAGTCATGGCAGGATTTCGTTTCCAAGCACGGTCCTTGTAAACTTACTGTTAACGATTTTGATTAAGAGGGTGAAAAAAATGAAAATCTTCTGTGCTAAATATGGACCAGTTCCCACCTTACTTTAATTTTAAAGAACAGTTTCATTTGCTTCTCCTAAGAGTGTAATTGTAGGTATCCATCAACCATAGAATAGTGGACTCCAAACAGCCGTGAAAATCATCCCAAACAAAAGGTAAGAAAATTACTTATTAATTACTTATGACTGATGTCTTTTTAGAGGATGGATCATCTTCCCAAATAGTAAATATCTGGTCTAACACAAAGAGGCTTGCTCTGTGATTGGAGATTCTTTACACTCTGGCAAAAAGCATGTTAAAGTCTTATCTTGAATTAATGCCTAGTTTGGAAGTCTAAGAACTGGCAAAACAATCCTTAGCTGTACCCATCAGTAGAAAAGGTAATGATGGTCAACCACAGAAACTAATTCTTAAAATCTGTTTAATGAGTGGGGGCTTTTCATGGCATGGAACAGGGACACAGGCTTCTTGCAAAGCACTTTTCAGTTTACAGAATGCTCTTAATTAATTGCAACATCATCCACAGGAGCTGCATTTTAAAAGGCAGACATATAGGTAAGGGCATCAGAAAATGGAAATGGAACAGAAAACATGGCAAATATAAATGTGATGAATGACACGTTAACAGAAAGGTTGTGAGATGGATGGATGGATGGATGGAGAATGACATTTTGCCCCCTCATTTCATGGCTGAAGCATCAAAATACTACTGCCATCTGTTGTGCTTGCAGATACCCTCAACTCTCACTGCTAGGAAAGATAGTGTTCAGCTGCAGCTGCGAAGATTGTGCAGGGGAAGTTGACCATTTGCAACAAATAACTTCAAGAGCATTGGCCCCGGACCAGAGGAAGTAATTTGTTCCTCATGCCAGACGACATTTTGCAGTTTACTTTACAAATTGCAGAAGTACTGTAAGACTTCTGCAGAGCAGTGACTAATGTTAAAACAAATATAATTCTACTATGACAAGGAAGGTGTTCACAAACTGCAGGACGCAGTTTAAAATAAATTGATGTAGGTTTTGAATTGTCCACAAGTTGGGTTTAGCTTCCTTCCATTTACCTTTTACTGCATTAACATTTCTTTTGTGATGGCTGCTGCTGGGAACCTATTGTAAGTTTGGGCAATTAGGATTTTTGTTCCATCTGTCCCTCCCCTCAGTCAATACTGTAGCATCAAAAGAGGCCAATTCAGTGTAGGCTGGCTCCGGCTCTAAAGCCAGCTAAAAGAGATGTTAGAATTCACTACTGCTCTGGGTGGAAAGGATGGGGGGAAAAAAAGCTATAATCATAAAAATGCTGTTTCAGGCTTGTTGAGTTCTTAAAATAATCTGACTTAAACCTCCTACACAATGCTCACAAGTCAGAGCATGGTAATATACTTCAATGTAGGTTGGCTCTCTCTCTCTAAATCCAAACTAAAATAGATGTTAGAAATCATTACTGCACTATGTCAAATACAGACTAGGACTGTAATCAGAGGGCTGCGGCTTCAGGTTTCAACGGTTCTTAAAATAATCAGCCTTAAACCTTCTGCAGGAATCAAAGCCTGGTCATTTATATTTTTCTAAGGCTGAGGATTCCACCGCCTCAGGCTTCTCCCTGATAAAAAAGCAGGTTTTTTTTTTTCCACTGGAATAACTTTTGCGTGGCAGATATTGGCAGGTGGAAAGACAGTGGCAACTAGGTACTTCATTTTTATCAGGAGGTTAACTCCATGCAGAGTCGGGGTATGACCTCAGAACAAAACCCAAGTGCCTCGTCTTCACTGTGTTTTTACCTGAGCGCAGCAGATGTATATAGCTACCTGAACTCAAAACTGCTTTGCAAAGTGAAAACAATCCTTATATCCCACTACAGAGCACAGTGTTAAAGCAGGCAGCTTTGCTCCTTTCCCAAAGTGTGAATTCCTAGTCTTCTGTTTTCATGCACGCAATCCACGGCTTAGCTCTTCAAATACAAACCAAAACAAAATAGGGAGAATGCATGTGATGGGGATCTTACTCTTCTTCCACCTGCCCAAGAGCTCCTTCTGTGTGACCAATTAGTTCTTCCTCTCTCTAATCCCACCCTGCTTCTGCCTCTTTATTTAGTACAGGTTTTCTTCGGGTGCAGATTAACCACAGCCTTATTTTCAAGTATAAGTACTTCTAACGGCACAAGTTTTCTGTGATGCAGGCTATAGACATGAAAATAAGGTAATCTTCCTATTCTTTTGCAAATGTCCAGGAAAGAATATGCTTAACATTGTGTAATAACATCCGGACCGGGGGTGGGAGGAGTGGGAAGAGGCAGGGAGCGCCTCTGATGCTCCTGGCACACTGACACATTCATTGAAGCTAAATCCAGCCGATGAAGAGAAAATGGGCACAAACAGCCATACTCATAGGGGCATTTGCTTCTTCTTGTTTTTGTCAACATTCAGTATGCTAACTGTGCCCTTGGGATTTATCAGCATTATAAAACACGGTATGCTGTCTTTTGTTCACGCTTGCTTTCTGAGAGTCATAGACCTACATGACAATTTTTAAAAGAGGGTAAATCTCAAGACCCGCTGATTGCAGAGAAAAGCTTGGAAATGTGGGAACCCCACAGTTCAAAACCAGAATACTCCTAGCATTATTATTACACGTTAAAACCTTGTGGGTTTTAATGTTTCAGGTGGGGATTAATTAAAACCTCATCCAAGAAGGAAATTAGAGACTCAGGTGCTCCAGCAGGCACAACACTGAAGCAGGGTAACTAAGCAGGGCTACAGCACCAGGTAGGACTAATGGTCAGTGCCAAGCACAGGTAACACGGCTCCAAGCAAACTTGCTCCCCAGCCAGGCTCGGTTTGTCACGGGGCAGGTCTGGCCTGCCTGTTGCAAGGTCTTCTTCCACAGCCAAACACCAAGCCTGAAGGCACGGCAAGTACCAAGAGGCTGCGGGCTGGGGAAAGACCAGCCTCCCCGGAGGTAGAGATGGCCAGGACAGCCCCAGCACCTCCTGCAGTCAGAAAGGACTCGGAAAAAATTCACATCACACCTCCTTTGCCCTTAGCAAAGCCACCCGCTCAGGACTAATACGCTTGCACTCTTTAAGTTTATCCCAACCGTTCTCAGCTTTTGCATGCTCCCGGCTGAGTTAACAATCAGTATATATGCAGAGCGGAAGAAGGCACTAGGATAATGCTATTTATGGGGCTGAAATACAGCGGCTCCCAGGAAGTCACTGAAATTGGAGAAGTGACCACAGTAGTAGTGCGAGAGGCTCCAGAGGATGTGTTTGAGACATTCAGGTTTGCCAACACCTAGAAAGAGCTGCAGGTTTTCCCCCAGCTTCTTGTGCCCCTTTGATGACAGGCGGTTGGATGGAGGTGGTACAAAGCCTTGCGATGGTCACAGGCTCACGAGGAAATAAAAGGCTTGCGGTTTACCCCAACCAGAGATGGGGTTGTGTTAGTGCAGAGGGAAACTGGGAGCCACAGACCCAGGGTTGGGTGTAAAACACAGGAAACCATAAATTCAGCTTTGGAGAAAGTATCAGAAGAGGCACACCCCATGGCAAATGTGGTCGCTGGATAAAAGGGAAAGATAGTCTTGAGCCAGTTTGCACTGACCAGTTTGCATCTCCTGGATCAAGCCTTAGGCTGTCTGTTTGAACGGGAAAAGAAGCAAGCTACTAAAGAGTTAATCCTAAACAAAAGGTTTCAAGTGCTAGGGAAAAGTGGCCACTGGCTACCCAAGTGATTTAAAGTACTTCAGGATATCTACGCCATATTAATCTTGCATGTATACGTGTCAGCTACTTTCAAAATAACTTCCTTACAAAAAGATGGTAGGCTTGTCTCAGTAAGATAAAAAGTTTTAAACTTTTAGAAACCTGGAGTTTTTCTGTGTGAGAGAAGCACGGAAAAGGATCACGCAGAGTTAAGTAGCATCCACCCACATAAACCAAACAGGTCTGCACTGAAGGAATCGTGCTATAAACCTTGGAATTTTACAAGCAAGTTTTATATTAATTCTTTAGAAACCCTTTGTGCTTATGGTTTCAGACAGAATATAAAAGTACCATATAAATATCAGCACAATATAGCGGGCAGCTGTTAGGTACTTTAACCATTCCCAATCAATTATAATAAACAGAACAAGCACACTGAATCGCATCAGAGCACCATGCAGTAACCCTCCACCTCTGTCTTCTCCTTCCTGCCATGTAAAATTAAACTTGCAATAAATTACTTGTAAAATGACAGAACATGGAATGTTCTGGAAGGTTTTTGGTAGGCTGGGATGGATAGAGAGACTAAAAACACTCTTTTTGAATAACAACCAACATTAATGACAATAAGAGTCTCTCCTTTTTTTTAAACCAACTGCAGAAGAGCAGCAGAATAAACCCAACTATTCCATTCAAAGCAGAAGGGAACCCAAAATGTTCACCCTACAGCAACACCGGGAAGCAGCGCAATCATGCCTAGCAGACGAGATTTGCTTATTTGGCTTACAACAGCCAGAATAAAAAGAAATGCAGCACTCGGGAGACTTGGGAGATGTCACGGGGTGGCAGCAAAGCCATCCCTTTCTGCAGGGAAGGGGGCACAGCCGCCCGGAGCCCGCAGCACAGACACACAGAGAAGGAAGGAAAGGTGGGAGCCTCCTGGAAGACACGCACGTGACTTGTCAAATGGAAAGTCACTTCTGGAACTGATAAACAGGCAACCAACTTCTTACATGCAGACAATAACCGCCTGTCTCCTTCGCTTTCCGTTTACACACATCCACTTGGATGTGCTGGTTGCTTCGGATGGGTGTAAAGCTGAGCGTGTGGAAAACTCCTCACGATCGGGATTAAGAAGCACAATCTCTTTTATGTGTTTGCTAAACTGCTCTTATCCAAATGTGCAGTGCTATTGCAGCACTCACAAAACTGTCTAAATTATGTGAGGGCCACGGGGAATTCTCACCATGATGGCTCTCACTTGCACGCTGGATCTGGCTGTAGACGTGGACTCTGGTCAGTGGGGTCTGTGTCTGGACTACTCCTGGGTGGCACGTGGTGAATCCCACAGGCCTTGCTGAAGTTATACTTTTATTTACAGTATGCTGCGATGTGTAAGTTGGGGAGGATAAAATCTGCTATGTTTATTCACTATTTCCCCCCCACACACACACTTACAGCTGGTACTTTTTTGCTACTTCAGCAGTCACATATCTCCTACAGCTATATTAATTTGAATTTAAGTACTGCCAACCAGAGCTATTCTTAGCAACTTACATTATTTTCTACATAATTTCTAATAGTTTTAAAACTCTCCTAAAAAATGTGAAGTAGTTCCACGAACTTTGTTTTCATGCTTCAAAACTCTTAATTAAAAAAAAAATATCTGGCAGCTCAAACCGGTATCAGTCTGAGGAACAATTTATGGATGTATTATAACAATGTCAGATTAACCTACAGCAAACTGACAACAAAGACTATTTTTTAATTACACTTCATATTAATACTACCATCTAATATTATCTGTATCATCAAACAAGGCGTTACAAGCGTATTCAAAGTCTTGGAAATATTTTTACTTACTGCAATAAGACTTACAGACATAGAAATGATAACCCAATATAGTATCATTCTATGCATTGGAGTACCTTCCACTTGGAAGAAAGAAAATAAAAAAAATTGTGGAAAAAATATTTTTTCCTGTAGCTTCCCTCTCAGTAGGCTGGCTTTCCTTTAGCACTGTTTTTTGGTTCCTTGTAAGAAGAGGATGCTCCAGCAGAAGAGAAACCAGGAATGCACTGATATTTAAAGATCTAGAAACTTGACCTTTTGATGATCCCAATTCAGCCAACAAGAAGCTGAGGAAAATGCGTGTAGAAACAGAGGACAACACGTAACATAAGATGGAGGTTAACACAGGCGATGACGATCAGAGCACTTTTGGGCCCTGGCAATACAGCAACTGCTGAGCCCTGTATTTCCATTTCAATGTGACAGGGTCAGAACATGGTACCATTTCCTAAGGGACAGAATATGAGACAGAATTAAGGACAAGAGAATCTTCCTAGAGTACCTTCCCTACTTTGTCAGCAAGTCTGTCCTCTCCCACAGCAACAAAACACAGTCTGCAAGATACACCTTTGTTTTGGAGAATTATTTCTGACATGGTGAATCAGACATAAGCTTCAGGCAAGCAGGCCATCCCAACAGATTTTACTGCTAAATACTTGTCACAGGCTTGCATTTGACACTTGAATTCAAGTCGAGATTTCATGTCCAAAACATTAATACTTGATACGCACCTACCTGTGATATGTCTCTACCGTTATATCTATCTACCTGTTCTCTGATGGGCTTGAGTCACATCACTCTCAGGTACAGAGTTTAACGAATTTACAAAATTAATAGTAGTTGATTTACCAGTAAGTTTTCTCTTTTCCCCATAATATCCTCCCAGAAGCTAGCAATATGGATGTCCCTTCCCCACTGGCATTCTTCTCACAACACAGCAAATACAATCAACATAAAAACTCGTTTCATAAGGCAGCTGTAAAAGGAGAGCTACAATGGAAAGCCTTAAACGACCTGTGGTACTATTTCATTAGCATCTGAGCTATAATATAAAGCAACAATATATTTCCAAATTGCAGTGTTTTAATAAAGTTATAAAGTTAAGTAGAGAAATAAAAGTCTGAGCTTTATGAAACCCCCAAAAGGCAATGAAATTCTCACAACAGTGACAAATCTTTCTAGAAGCAAGCAAATCCTCATCCAGTAGAGTTTACAGTTGACTTCTGGTAATACATATGCTTTACAACATACCAATATCTATATCTTGTGCTTCTCATACAACTTACAACCCAAAATACTGCCACAACATACACAGCCAGCCTGTCACTCATATTTTGAAGACGACATGAGATGAAAAGGTTCCACAGAGAATTTAAAACAGGGCGAAGCAGATCAGTGGTTTCTAGTTACCAGTTGCAAATAAAATTTTCTGGGAAAATTTACTTTAAAGCAGCCTTAAATGAAAATCTATATAATTAAGGGAAAGACCATTGCTTCAAACAGATTGACTGTCTTCAACAAATTTCTCTCTTTCTAGCTACTCAGATATGCTATATTTCCTAATTATCACCTTTTAAGGGCCATCTGGGCCCCATTCCTCACCATCAGGGGGCAATTCCATTTGCATTGTTCATAGGCTTAGTCATGATCAAGTAGTCTGGTGGTAAAGTTCATTAGAAATTAGAAGAAAAGCATTAAACCTCACACAGTAAACCAAGTAGCTGATACCTACATACCCACAGGAGAGATAAGCATTTAATGCATATTCTCACACGACTTAACAAGTCTTCAATGAGCATTTTTTTTCCAAACTGCTTAAAGAATCATTTAGCCCAGGCCCTGACCAGGTATGTAATGAAAATTCGATTCAGTCTCTGCACACTTCCAAATATTTCTCCATTAAAGAGAAATAAATAATAAAATCATAATCTATTAAATAAAATTGTAATCTATTTACATCTTTAAATCTGAAAAGTCTAATAAAACTACTGTAATGATACTATTATTTCTTCTATTATTCAGACGTTTGCTACATAACACAAATCAAGGGCAAGAATTTTCTAGTAATTTAATTAAATACGCAAATACAGATGCACACGCATACAGTGTGTTGTTAAAAATTACAGAAATGTCGTTTTGGATTAACCGTATGAGAAAAGTTACTCTCTATTGGCATATAGCAATAAATATCACTATACGTTTCCCAACAGGTCAGTATAAACATGCATGGGATAGCAGAGGAGGAAAACTGAGCAAGTCCTTGTCCTTTTGCCTGGATGCTATAGTATAGGTCAGTATTTCATAAATATAGCCTTCTCAAAAGGTTTGAAAATGGTACTTAAAAAAAAATCAAAGCAGCTCAGGAAATCTAATTCATATAAATTATGGACTCAAGGAAGTCAACGCTGTGATTTCCAAACGCTGTTTCGAAACAGAAGTGCAGCAAAACTCTTTGGTACAGATTTTTTATCTCTGCAGTCTGTGCTTTGGGTCATTTTATATGCTGAAGCCTGTAGCTTCTGGGAGCTATATGCCCATATTAAAGATGAATTACCATTACTTTTCTCCGAAAACCCTGTGTAGGCTTGAGCTCCTGGCAAACTGCACTGAGAGTCACACAATAAAAATTTGGGGATTAAGGATAGATTAGTCCACGGACACTACCTGCTATCTTTCCATGTTATTTAATTCTGGAAATTTCTCAGTCAGCTTGAGAAAAATGGAAATGATCATGTTAATGACAGAACACTTGATGCTATAAAATGTGATACCCTGTAACTTGAACACTATAAATATACTTTCCTAACTGCATAAAAGTTGCAGCATTATTGAGGTAACGTGATGCATTATGCGCATTTCACAGTTTTGAGGTGAAAATGTAAATGTCAGCGTATCATTGGCCATATCAAGAAGCTGTAGTCAGATATTAATGGCTAGATTTATCTTTTGAGTATTGTAGGCTTCTTAGCATGTCATGTCAGTTAGAGATGAACTCAGGCCCCAAAATTCTGGAGTAATTGATTTTGATTTTTCAATGCTGAAAAATGAAACAGATAGGATAGCTGTAAGTTTATTTCCTCAACAACCTTTTGTGACAATACTCCTCATCAGGTATTCTACCCATCTCTTGCAACTTGGAGGGCTCCTCTCAGAAGCTACATCTGTGAGCTAATACTGCACCGAGGAGCACGTCCCAGCCAGCGGCACTGGTAGACAGCTCTGGTCCTCGCTCGGGAGGGCACGGCAGGCCCAGGTAGGGATGCCATTAGAAGGCTGTCCAGATCGTCAGATGGCTACGGGATGTTGTTACAAAATGCAAGATTTGGAAGCTTTAAATCCTCCTTTCTGATTTTAGGCAAGATGAATAGAACAGCTGACTTCTTATCTTACATTGGTATAAATTAAACTTCATAGACGCTTAACAACTTGATTGTGTTGTGACTTTTTTAGCGGATGTTTTGGTTTGGGGCAGAAGGATGCAAAGAAGATGTGCTCGTTCCAAAGGTACTTCAAACTGGACAAAGGCCAGCATGGACAAAGCCCAAGTTTGAGGAGATGAATGGAGCTCTGATTGCCAGCTCCTCTCAATGCTTGCTCTTTTTGTGAAGTAGTGGACAAAGAAAAGATGACTTTGGCAGGAAAACTCAGAATTGAGTTTTGCTTAAAGATTGTGATGGTCTCGTTTCTCAAGCATCATTAATACTGCAGTGTATTATCAATTATTTCTAACTGGTCCCTGGTGTATGACAACTCTACGGATTTCTGCATGCAGCTCCAGAGCCAAAAAGACCATAAACATGGGCTTTTCTTTTGGAAAAGGGCAACTGGGTTTTATAAATTAGGATCAAGCCTCTATGTAATTGTACCTTAGGACATGACTGAATGGAGATATCATTGCATTTTCTCCTCCCTCAATATCATAAATCAGACTTATTCAGAAAACCTGATACAGAAACTTACCTGTCATTCAAAAAGAAATTAATTAGCTGTCTGCAGAAGACACTATCTTTTCATATTCCAGGCTACTTACTTGGTGTAAATTTGGCCGGAGCAGAGGTTTTCTGTAAAAAACAGCTGCTCTCAGTCAGACAGACACTACAACAAGAAAGTATCAAGAGCAACAAATCCAGAAGAGCTGAAAGGTAGTTAATGAGGACGACCTCTGATTTTATGGATTGCCTTTGCTAGAAAAGATGTAGGGTAGATTATCATGGTCAACACAAAAGAATATATATAGGTAGGTTTTGTACAGGGTAAAACTTACTGCAGCAGAGTTTGGAGTATAATCAGAAGCTCATATAAAATACAATATGCGGAGATCTTTGACAGACGAAACTAAAAATCTTACTGCCACGAGCTGAAAGTAAAGGCATGCTACTGGAAGCTGGTGACAATGTTTGATTAAGATGTGGTGACAGATTTCTTTGAGACCTATCCAGCACAAATCCTCAGGGCAATCCCTAAATACAACTGGCTGGAATTCCCATTGAAAGTCTTGTCTTCCTGGTCCATAAGTGCAACAACACCAAATAAAAACATTTTGCCCTCTTAGAGGTTCCCACAACCCTGATATTAAAAAAAGCACCAAAAAACCCAATCCCTCTTGCCTTTGCTGAGGTTCAGAGACTGAATGCCCATTCTGTAGATACATTTGCCAAATGTAGAGGTATTTCAGATTGAAAGAAACTGTATTGATTAGATCAGGCTTCTCTTCTGGATGGCTGATTTGCCTGTCAGCACCTCTGGGAAAGCACTGGCTCATCTTCCTCCTTGGACAGGAGCATGGCTGAGCTGAGAAATTCCCATTGCCTGCCAGCGCCGTTGGTCACCGAGGGCTGATTTTGGCCCTGGGCTGAGAGTATGCAAAGTATTTTCAGGCACCTGGAACAAATGCTTACAGTATGACCAGCACGCGGGTGATGAGCTCGGAGTTTGCAAAACAGATTTTGGCATTTTGCATTAAAAATGTATGTAAGCCGCCAGCTTTTCCCAACAGCTGTGCCTTTTACTAGAATAGCCTACACCTGCTTTTGAATATTCCTTTATTATTTTCACTGAACAGTAAAACTCCAGTAAAAATACAAGCCTTGAGTGGATCTATAAAGCCAGCAAACGCAGTAAAATGTCACTGCCATGTCACAGAATTGCTTTACTACTTAACACTGCACAAGGAGTATGTTTTCATAGTTGTGTTGAGTTTTAGCTACCTGGCTCCTACTGACTTTAATGGGAATCACACAGCTAAAACTCCATGCACCACTTTGACACTTCAAAGTAATTTTTCAGTCCCCTGGAGAAGGTCATAGAAATATTAAAAACTAAAGCATTCTCCAGGGATATCAGATTAAAGACTTGCATCAGACTTTATAAAAGTGATTGGTCAAATATATAATGTACTCTTAATGTTCTAGCTCCTGGTTTGTTTTCTTTAGAAAGAACCTTTGTGATGTTTTTCACAAAAGGCAATATAAAGCGTAAAGAACAGCACAGCAAGGCATAACATGAACAAGAAGTCATACAGAAGAGTTACTTGATCCATTTTTACAGTGGTAAAGAATTACTTAGGTTTTTGAATATTATGAGCAAATTCAGGGCAATTCTTAATTAAGACATTGTTAAGCTCTATACAGTTTGATTGCAAGCAATACTGTAACACAAATATTTCTATTCCCTTTGACATGTACCCTGTCCTCTTTTGTCCCCATAATATACAACTTGGCCATAAAATTACATTCCCATATTACTTTCCTAAAGTGGGTTGACATAACTGCTCTTTCAGACCCAAGCACACACCTCCTTTCCCCTGTTACTGGTTACCAGAAATATGCAACCTTCTTGCTGTTCAGAGCTCTGACATCTTCATAACCCCATTAGTCTTGCCACATGGAAGGCAAACCATATCTATGCTATCAGCTGTACAGATAGTAAAAGCTGTACAGTGAGTAAAAGAGTTAAAAAAGATGATAAAGTAAACATGAATTCAGGAAATCTGTATTGAATTTATCTTCAGGTTATTGAAGGCACAAGCAGCAACCAATGTCATAAACTAATTGTTCATTTGGTAGTGTTACCAAAAATGGTACTTAGATATAAAATCATCTAGTAATATGATAACCTCAATAAAGATAAAGGGCTTAACAGAATGTAAACAGCATAGTCTTGCCTGGGTCCTTTCTTTATACTGAACTAGACATCTCATGTTTAAATTGTAGATCTGCAAAAGCCAAATTAGAAAAAAAGCAAATGCACATTAAAAAAACAAAGAACATTTTAAACCCGCAGCAAGTGCCTACCATTCAGCGATAAAATATCTTCAGCCTTCCACCTGGAAGCAAACTGAGAAGCTCACTAGCCACACCAGTTCTCCTGAAATATTACATCCTGCATAAAAGCACAGTCAAGGCACGTGGAATAAAACTATACTTATTACCAGATAATCTCAAATATAATCTCAAAAAAGATGTGAATCAAAATAAATATAAGCATGTGTAAATACACACAGACACTTAAAAGTGGCCAGGCATACCCCTCTAACACCTCCAAACTATTAGATACATACATTTAAGGAGATGAAGCATATATATACACACAATAGGTTCCTGTAAAACCTGCATTTTTATTTGCATTTCCATCATCCCTACATACAGTTGTCAAGTTGCAGACCAATTAAGCTGAAATAACCTTCCACTAAAATCCTGAGCACAAACCAAAGCACTGGGATGACGCGAAGTAAGTGTTACCATCTTAGCCAATTCGCATGAAAAATGACTGTGGCAATATCATCACACTATAGGTATCCTAAAACAAAACGGGTCACGTTTTGCTTTTTTTGTCGCAGGAAAGGCAAATTGATGCATAATTAACAATTGGCCGATGCAAATTCTTTTACATCTTTTAATTGGTGTTAATTAGATTAGAAGTAAATTTTCTTTTATCTCGCCATTCTAATGCGAACTAATCTTCTCAGCAGCATGTCAAAGTTTCCCTTTTAATTAAACTTTTCAGCTGGGAACTTCGGCAGCTCTCAGGCAGCAAAAGATATAATTTAAGGCACATGAGTTGTGCTGGGTTTTATGAATGGAACATCAAAAATTTAAAGCAATGATTACAAAGGCTCAGCAGAAGGTCAGAAATCTGAATTCTGCGGAGGCAACGGCGAGCTTTTAAAGCTGCTCCGAGAATGCGACTACGGCACTTTCCAGCCACCCCTTCCACATCCAAATCCATCCTTTTACAAAAGAAAACTACCCCAAATGTAAAACATCTTCTGTGAATTAACTTCCCCCTTTCATACTGCTTCCCCCAAAATATTGCAGCTCCTCTAAAATTGTTAACGTGCAGAATAAACCACAAAATACATTTAATATCTTTTATGGGAAGTTGACCTGAAATAAAATTTTATGTAGTTAAGGACTTTTGATAGTTCTTTGTCCAACTTTTTTCTCTCTCTATGGGGCAACAGTGATTGAAACCTGATGTCTGCTGCACAAAAAGGCCATAAAATGTTTTTACGCAGAAGTAAAACAGTAGCCATTAAGTTTTGCTATGATGTTTGAGTAGATATGCAGCATGAAAACATGATAAAAGAGCCATAAACTGATTGTGATCAAATGCAATTACAATGACTTCTCTCCAATGAATGACATGTACTAAATGCAGTTACAGTTCCTTGCAAAATTACTTTGGGCAAAGGACCAAGAAAACACTATATCCTCTTTACGAACGGCAGCTTGCCAGGGAAATCGCAAACACACAAGCTTTAGCATCTATGGCCAAAAAGCACTTGGGAACTCATTAGGAAAAGGTTAAAAAGACTCACTTGTGAAAGACAGCTTTTTTGCGAGTAGAGCAGCATCCTGAAGAGTCCAGCATTTGGGGCGTTGGGAAGAAGTGCTCCCGGAGGAAGGAGAGAGGCACCCTAGCGAGGGTGGTTACCCTTTTCTCCTCGTCACATTTTGACCGGGCGACAAAGGTAAGCTGCGGAAAAATAGCAACTTGTTTCGCAGTCTCTTGTATTGACGTCTCATATCCTGCGTGACAGAGGACCGGGGGAAATGGGAACCCTGGCGTAACACCACAGATTTCGCTAGGAAGAAAGTCCTTCAGCGCTGGAAACAATTAAGATAGAAGCCGATAGATTTGAAATCAGATGAAGTGGGCTCTTTTTTAAAGGTGGATAGTAACCGGGATCTTGGGAGTTTCATCCTTTTAATTGTGTTTTGGGTTTTTGATTCGATAACCTGGTTTAACTCTTACTCATCAAAAGGATTTCTGTATTCTGAGTAGTCAGACCAAACCCCTGGATTTCCCGAGGGGTAGACTCCAACGAGAAGACACCCTCAGGCGTTTTAAGTGTCAAAAGGCAGTGAGCAATGCCAGGTCATTCTCTGGCTGACAAGATTTAAGGAAGATGGCGTAGAGATATTCCAAGTCATTTCTGTGCCAAAACCAAACATACAATAATAAAGGGTCAAGAGCAGTAATTTCCTCCCGGGTGAAACTGCCCTGAAGTATCGTGAAAAGCGCAAACTTGGTAGCATCATTTTCTATCTCTACCTGGAAATAAAAGGAATTGGAACCGGGACCTTCCTGTGGAATATAAGGTATTTTGCTTTTTGTAAGAAGGACAAAACAGAGTTGAAGCTACAGATGTAGATTTCCCTGTATATTTATTTACAAAAAGAGAACGAAAAAACCCCACCAAACTTGCACTTTCACTGTCCAAGGAACTCTGATTACTACATTTTAGGGGCACCTAGGAGGTGCAGAAGTAACTGCTGATGCTTAGTATAGTCATTTAATGGGCTACCAAAACTTAGGTATTATTATACCCAGGAGCAAGCTGAGGAGAGACCCGAACCTCCTTAGTGAAGGGATCAACTCCCACCACACCACTGGGATTCACTTTAATGGAAACTTACGCTTGTTATTAACAGCTTATAGAGTTGCTACCAAGCTGAATTATTTATCAGGGAAAAAAAAAATAGAAAAAAAAAAAAGTACTACTAACCAGGATTATTCTAATTTAATACTAAAACAATGTACAGTGATTATTTTATAGTGGGGCTCAGGTTAAGGGCTTATCAGTTCTTTTTAAATAAACTTCGGGATTATAACTTACATAAAAAATAACTGAACACTGAAACGCTACAGAAGGTATCATCGTACACAGCTCTTAATATATGGTAGAGTACAATCCCGAAAGGACAGAAAAAACCCTTCCCACCTATAGCACTCTTAGCCTGTCCAAAAAAGGTTGTGCTGGATACAAATATCACCAGGAGGAGAGTGAGGAAGCACACAGTAACTCGAACTCCCTGCCCCAGAAAGCCAATAAATCTCTCCTCCTAAAAACCAGAACCCGTTCAGCCTTCTCCTGCCTTATTAAATAACAAATGAAAAGCAAACGTCAAAGCACTGCTGCAACTTCATAGAATTACTGTAAGACCTCCTAGACTGTGTTATAAGGAGGGAGGAAAATTTGGATGTGAAAGAGGTGATGATCACTGCTGCCAGAAGCAGTGCTGGGACGCAGCACTGGGCTTTGGTGCCGAGGCACCTCCCTCCGCAAAAGAACATTTTTTTTAATCCTGTACATTAGTTGTTTAATATTAATTATCAATTTTGCAACAGTGACCGCCAGCCAGTAATTACTAACAGTAATTAAATTCAACTGACATTTAACAAGGGAAATGTCTATACTGAGATGTAGTGCTCTCGGAATAAAAGCCTTCTACAGCAGTGTGTTAAATAATGGAACCTACAGTATATTTCAAAATGGGAACATTCAGACTGATTATACGCTCACACACACACATGTTTATCAATGTGAATATAACACGTTCACTTTATTTTAGATGCAAATTCACTTTATACGTGTGTTTGTCTAAACTTGGTTTATAAACACCTCTAAATATATTAGCACAATTTCCAAGCGTGTGCTGTGCTGGAGAAGGGAACAAAAAAATCTACATAAGTCTTACCACTGTAGAATGCACTCCTTTGAACATTACACTTTGACTATTTGAGTCGTTGAACAGCACATTTTCATTTTAGTAGAAGGTATTCCTTAAAACCTTACACCATACATTTAGCCACTGGTATCTGATCATCTGATTACTTATTACTTATCTGATTCCATGCAGATTCCAGGAAAATTGGGGGGGGTGGAAATCTCATTTTGCTTTTCCAGAACTAAATTTTCCTTTAAAGTGTGTTAATATGGCAAGAAATGGTTCTTTCTCAAGATTTTTAAGAAGAGCTGAAATTCATGGCTGCTAAACTGCTGCTCCTCAGATAAGTGCAAATCAGTGTCTAGTTAAACTTGGGTTTTTTCTTTCCCATGAACTGGTCCTGAGTGGTGGTATGCGTGGTGGGTGAGACACGAAACAGTGGTGCCAACAACTAAGACTGTTCAAGGTATAAAGACTGTACGAAGGAGTGACACAGCCTGATGCTACCCAGTGTCCCCCAGTAATGGAAAGAGTTAGACATTTGCTTTGCCGGTGTTTAACATAGCACGAGCACTTCAATTCCCTCACAAAGGGGAGGAAAGCTCTAGAAACCCTGGTTGACTCCAGGCACACCGGAGGAAGCTCCCACTTCTTTGGGTTTTTTGAAAGCCGCAGTTCCACCTGCACCAAACCTACGTCACCCAACAAACAGTATGCAGTAACATCCAAAAATAACCTTCAGGGGGTTGTCTAACAGTGCTTGGTCAAAGGGAACAGCAGCAGCCGTTCAAGGATTTTGATGGGCTGTATTGATGTCTGCAGCAAAGCTAGAGCTGCACGGATCATGCAGCATCACCTCTTCCCTCATTTCCAAAAATCGAGGGATTGATAGCAGCCTGCTGCGAACATGCGAATTAATGCAAGTGTTGGACTTGCAAATAATATTTAAACTCTTCCAGAAGAATGAGCCACTTTAAAATAAAAATTGAGGAGCAGACACCAGAGAAGCATCTGATCCTGAAGAGTTATGGTAATTCGATCATTTCATTCCTGAAACCTCTGGAACAAGCTCTGCTTCTTGAAGAAAACCCTTCAGCTTTCTCTTACTAAATACTTGGCCATTATAATCTTGGCCATGTCACTAGTGTCCGGATATAAAATCCTGAAAAGATAATGTTGGTATTTGTCAGGCATCAAAAAATTCCCTTTTGATGGGAAATGGAAGATTTGGTGAGACTGAAACTTATACGGCAATAGTGAAAATCCCCCATGGAAGCTGTAGAATATCCACGTGCACCAAAATTCTGTTCTACTTACGGAAACTTTTTGCTAAGCCACTGCTTTGGGAGAAGGACGATACAAGCAGCACCGCACTGCTACCTCCAACGTAAAAGTATCTGCTGGTGAGCCTCCCGCCACCCGCTCAGCCCTCACCCAACTACCTACTCCAAACGAAATGATCTTTGGCACACGCGAGTGAATTGCTGCAGCACAGACATATCTGGACAGTAATTAATCACTTCGAATGCTCAATGTGCTTGGATATAAAATTAAGAAAGTCGGGTTGTTAAAAAATGACAGATTTAAGCACCATCTGGGCTCTGTGGCCACAGTGGCGCAAATTCCAAAGGAAGGCTTAACAGTGCATGATCCGAGAATCCCATCTGTCTCAGCTGAAATGAAACAAATAAATAAATAAACCGGCAGCCTCATTTACAAGGTTTTCCCAAGTTTCCCAATTTAAAAATCAGCTTGCAATAGGAAAGCGTATAGAATTAAAGGCGCTACATCTTCAAAACACTTCTCGTGTCTTTTACATAAATTATTATTGTATTATACCTCTGTGGAAGAATCTATATATAGGTATACTTATATAGATCAAGCATTTTGAGACAGCATATCATAGTATGAGTACGTGTTCATAAATAGTGCTAGTAAAGAATCGGTGTGATATGACTCTTCAGTTGATTTGGGGAAGCCAAAGTCCCTCTCTGGCACCCACAGTCTCCCGTAGCTCCTTCCCCGCTCACCTGCACCCGCCCCACGGCAGTTCTGCCTGGGGATGAAACGCAGCCTCCTTGGCTCCCAACAGACCTCCCTCCAGCCCCCTCGCTGCACCTCCCTCCGGGGGCAGAAGCCACTCAGACTAAAGTCACCTGCAACTAGTTAACCTGCAGGATGTCTTCAATAAAACTTGCCCGGCACGGAAAAGGTAAAGAAAGAAATCATCCAAGACAGAAGAACACAGAACATGAACACAACTATTTGCCTCGGAAAAGCTTAGCCAGGTGGGTTTTAAGTTTAGGGATGAACCCCAGGAATACTCTGGCGAAGCCCCCAGGAGTTTTGAAGTTTGGTCCGAGTGCCTCCCTCCACCCGGCTGAGCACCAGGCGGGCAGACGCACGGACGACGTCTGGTGCTCAAATGTCTTTGTGCCCCGCTGCTCAGGGCGGTGCTTTCTGTGTCAAGGTGCCTCTTTCTGCTCTGCAGGAAAGACAGGACTTTCCGTCCTCGGCAACTTCTGCCCTGGGCACATACCCCGACCCCCATGCTGGCCCAGCCCGTATGCAGCTCACCCGAAGGAACAGCAGACCCAAAATCAGCACCCGTTAAAGCCACGCTCTCTCCTCCTGCCCCAAAGCCAGGTGCTCGCTTTTCCTGCAGATGAGGGCAACGGAAAGATCGTCACGGACATCCGTGGGCCTTTTCCGAGGTCTTGGGGAAGGGGGTTCTCCAAGGGATTTGAACCTGCCCCATCCTCTGCTCCAGCCAACGAGTGACCACAGCCTCTTGCATAGCCACGCTTCACTAAAACTGAGTCCTCCTTCCCATCCTACCTACCTCTAACAGCTGGAAGAAGCCCCCCCGACATATCAGGAGGAAATATGTCCAAAAAGTACAAGTTACTAGTGTTAGACTTAAATAAAAGCGCAGTATAATGCTGCATAATGTCATAGCTTCTTTCAAATAGAGACATTTATATCAAGGGCTAATCCCGGAAAGATTTTTTGCAGTATCTTGATTTTACTTTCAATAGATCTCTTTGCATTTGTAATATGGAATATGCGGGTACATTTTTCTGGATTCATAATGTAATACTCCTTTGGCTCTGCTCTTATGCTTCAATTTCCGCTGATGGTCCAAAGTACGTTTTTGTAGGAGAATTATTTGAACCCAAATGGATGAGCAAATGGGTAATATATTCTCTCATTTAGAATTGCTTTTAAATCAGTTGGCACTAAGCTTGCTTATTCTTTCCCTTTTTTTAATTTGTTTTGTAGTTTGTGGGGCTCTCCTTTCGGGAAACTCATGCAACTCCTGTGGGCATTACCGAGAGCTCACCAAGAAGATAATACATATAATGAAACTTCCACGTAGCTCCATACACAAAACTGCCAGACGTTAAAAGTAAAAGGACTGCACTATTTTCCACGAAATACAAATTTGCTACAGATTATAAAGAATAGAAATTAAAAAGGGAAAATGAAATTATTCTTAAATCTTCTTTCAGTAGATGTCTAGCGAGAACATGAACTCTGCATAACCACAGAAATGAAAGCGTAGGTCAAGGAGTCTGGAAAACAAGCACACGAGAGCAAGCCTCTGTAAAACAAAACCACGTCAGGGCCTGAAGCCGGCAAGCGGCAGGCAGCCACCGCTCTGCCGAAGCCGCTCCGCCAGGAAGGTCTCAGCACCTCCGATGGTTGGGCTCTGGGGCCCCGTAAAGGTAAGCCGGCGAGGACTGCCCTGCTACTCGGCGCTCCTCAGACACTGCGCACGGGCTCCTCCATCGCCGTCGATCCACTACTAAAATAAACGAGATTTACAGGAATAATCACAGAAGCACGGTATATGTGATTGACGGGCGGGCTATATCCCAGCTGATGGGGATTGCCCATGGTGAGCGCAGCACTGCAGTGTGGAAGGCGGCCGGCGGAGCTCACCTCAGAATCCCTACGCACCCTTCCTGGGAGGACTGCTTTTCTGAGGTACTTTGAAACGCCCTCTTTCTGGAAGATGACAACAAATGCAAAGTATTGGCATAATTGTTGTAATCCACAATTTCCATCAACAAAAAATATTTTCTCAACAAACACTACATCTATTTATGGATTTCCTAGTAGTCAGACAAAAGATGTGTTTGTTCTCTCAGCAGATGTTGCATAAAAATGAATACACTTCCCAAAAACGGGCATTTATTTTTTTCTCTATAAATAAACCAGCATCTGGTTACAAATTTTTCTTTGTTCATCAGTTTCACAAGCTTTAAAATAAGATGAAAATATATCTTTTTATCTGTAGAATTTCAAAGTGATGTAAAACCTTTGTAGTGTAAAAATAGGCACAGAGCATTTAAAATAAGCTGAATTACTAGAATATCATTGGATGGCCTGTTAAACATAGTATTTTCACAACACGGTAAAGTGAGCTATACTATAAATAACGTACATTTTATCTCTCTACAATTTAGTCTTAATCACCCTGGTTCTTTTACTATTAAGCCTAGATGCTGTTTTTTATATGTGCAAAACTGGTACAAGTTTCCCTGTGAGAGAGTTTTTGTACCAGTTAGGTAAGGAAATAATGAATTGCACTTAATCCTCATCACTACACACCTTCTTGGGGACACGATCCTCAGAAAGGGTAAACATTTTCATGTTGTGTCGTTGCGGCGAGGGTGAGCCATGCTCGGTGTGCACCGGAATGGAGTCAAATGGCCTACGGGCTGCTGCTCAGTTTGCATTGCATTTGGTATCTTCTTCTCCACTTACAGAACAGCTGTGTAAACGCAAGGAAAGGGAGAGTGGCAGGGCTTTAGGCTGGGCTTTGAGAGATGTGCTCACATCGGAGGGGATGGAGGGAAGCAGGGCCAGGCGGTCCGGCTGCGGCTCTGACGCTGGAAACCAAACATCCCTCTGCTACCCCCACGGGAAGCAAAAGCAAAGCACCGTGGGCTGCGGGACGCACGGGGGGACACAGCGGGAGCCAACACCGGGGAGCACGAGGGAGGCGGGGGAAGAGCAACCCCAGCTCAGCCAAATTATTTCGGAGAGGGCACGGCACGTGGGGCTGCCAGAGACAAAACTATTGCTCCGGATAGCAGCTTTCGGACATGGCGACTGCCTGTTTTGGAGCATCATCGTGGGCAGGCGCATCTCCAGCGGGCACTCTCCGAGTCCGGCGGGCGGCTGCGGGGCCAGGGAGCCGGAGTGGGGTGGGACGGGGGAG
>NW_009186422.1:0-1261 GCF_000690835.1 Fulmarus glacialis
AAAAGCTTTCCACGAGCGATGAGCACAGCGGGTAGCAGGAGAGGAGTCCGCAGGGAGGAGCAAGCCAGGGTGCGAGGGGCTGCCCGAGGGGCAGGAGGCAGCGGTGTTTTGGGGTCAGGACACTGAGGGTCGCCCCTCGGTTCCCTGGGTGGTCGTGCTCCTGGCTGGTGTCCCCTCGGATCTGCAGAACCAAAATTCCCGCCGTGAGCTGAGCATCCGTCGGGGTTTAGGCTCTGCAGAGCTGTTCATCCGGGAATTTCCAAGCGTTGGTTAAAATTCAGGATTTGTGGGGTTGGTGCAATGGGGTGAGACGGGGCAAGTGAGCGTGGAGCGGGGAGAGCAGGCAGCTGCAAGCATGGCCCTGAGATGCTCTGGATTTCGGGGGTGTTTGGGAGCGGCGAGGGGAAGGATGGGAGCTGGGGACGAGGAGAGTCACTGCGCTGGGATGCTGCCGAAGGGAAGAGGAGAGGAAGGGATTGCTGGTCCCAAACCTGTGGTGGGAGACGAAGAAGAGTGAAGAGAAAGCTGGGAAGGGATGGGAAGCGATGCAAAAGGGAGATGGGGCAGGTGGGGAGGCAACCTCTTCATGTGCTGGGGGCTTTATAGTTTTTATGTGATCTGCCGGCTGCGAGATGGTGTCGAGCATTGCTGTCGAGGCTGGAGGTCTCCTGGCTGTGATTTTTATTGAACGAAGCCTGCAAATCCCCAAAAAGGAGCAGGCAGCAGCCCTGCGATCTCGCAGGCGACCGAGTGTGGAGGAAGTCTAGCAAAAATTACAGGTGGTGGCTGGTTTGCATCTCCCTCTGGCTGGAAGCCAGCCGGGGTTGTGAGCCCACTGCAGCCTCGCTCCGCCGCCCGGTCCCCTCCGCGGGGGGGGGGAAGGGGGGGGGAAAGGCTGCCAGAGGAGCGTTTCACTTTGACCCTCTCCAAAAAGGCCTCGTTGTTATAAGGACAGGGTGACCTGGAGACACCCAAAGCCTCCCAAATGGCTTAAAATAATGCTCACCACCAAGAAATAAACTTGGACTCCAATCAATCTTTAAGGAAAAAAAAAAAAAAAAAAAAATCCCCGCCCGCAATAAAAAGAAGTGGCTTCAATTCCCAGCCCTCCCTCTGCCCCCGGCTCCTCTCCGCACACACAGACCCTGCCCCTTAAACCAGCCGAAAGCGAAGCGAAACCTCCGGGGACGCGATACCCGCCATCGATTTTTCATGGAAGGCGCCCAGAAAGGACGGTGATGGACTGCGGGGCCGCAACCCC
>NW_009186422.1:1744-1960 GCF_000690835.1 Fulmarus glacialis
CCACACGGAGGCTGAAACAGGCAGGTCCCTGCCAACTCCACAGCACGCAGCAAGCAGGGAAGAAGTCCACCCTCCCCGGGCAGGAGCGGAGTTGAGCCCGAAGGATATTTGATGACACTTTGGCAACGATGGGTCCCCCAGCATCTTCCAGAGCCCATTTGAGGGTGAAGGCTCTGAAAGCGCAGAGGGAGTTTGAAGCTAAATTCACCTGAGTCT
>NW_009186422.1:2438-2663 GCF_000690835.1 Fulmarus glacialis
GGCCGCCGCCCCGGTGGAAGTCCCCCCCGGGCCCAAAATGCCAGGTTGGGGGGGGGGGGTAGGGTAGGGTGTGGATTTTGCAAAGCTGACCGGCGTCACCGTGCCAATGCCATGGGCCCCCTTCCCTCCCCGGCCGGCGGCGAGGGTTTGCCGCTGCCTTTCGGGGAGCGCCGGGGCTCCCGCTCACCTCCGCTCGCTTCTTCTCGCTTCCCCCGGCCAGCTTGT
>NW_009186422.1:2811-3653 GCF_000690835.1 Fulmarus glacialis
ACGGCTGGGCTGAGCCCGGGAGCCGGGGGGGGGGGGGTGCTTCGAAGGGAAATTGCAAAGCGCAGGGAAAAAAAGCAAAGCAAGCCGACAACGACAGCAGCAGCATAATTGCATCACTGTAATAGTATCGGCAATGAGCGCGAGCCAGGCTAGTAAAATTGTCCAGAAAATGAGCTGTACTAAAGTGCCTCCAGTTAGCAGCACCTGCACGCCTTCTCTGGGTGCTCGAGGCTATTTGTATTTTTAGAAGTCTCTTTTAATTATAGAGCAAAGAGTGTTAGAGGAAAAATGGTGTGTATTTAGCAGCATTCGTTCCCGGACAGTTTAGCAGCAAATACGAGCACAAAATCACCAAATAGGGGTTTTTCTCCCCCCTGCACTTGTGATTTCGAACCACCTGTTTTGCAGTGGTATCGGCAAACGAGAGCTGGATTTTTTTCTTTCCCGTTCTTAGAAAGCGTGGCGATGACTTTGCTTGCGTGCGAAAAGGATGGGAAGCGATCCCGTTGCCTTCCCACAGCCCCCTCTGCACCGCAAATCGGCCCCAATCTCATTAAAGGGCTGCGAGACCTCCCTGCTCCCAGCCCGGGGGTGACACCGGTGGGGACAGGGGACTCGCGTGCCAGTGCGGGGTCTCCCACAGGCACCAAAGAGCCGGGGATGTTTTACAGCTGGGGAAAAAACCCAAACCCTGCAACAACTCGTTTTGCTTCTATAAAGCTCCTTCCCCTCATCCCCTTCTCCGCAAAACTTTCTGGGGCCTTTTGTTCACAACAGCAGGTGAAATTCCCTTTGTGTGAGCACAAAGCAATGAAGCCATCAGAAAATAATGAAAACAAGAG
>NW_009186422.1:3726-4048 GCF_000690835.1 Fulmarus glacialis
AAGAAAAAAAAAAAAAAAAAAGAAAAAAAAAAAAAAAAAAAAAAAAAAAATCTTTGCCTGCTCCTTTCAGGCCTGGAATAACAGCGAGCGTTCCCATCCCTGCCGGATAGGCTTAATAAAACACCGGCTTTGCTGGGGAAGGCACCTTAAAGGCCACTTTATTTCTTGCCTCTGATCTGTGGCACACTTTGAAATCCCGTGTCGCCTCTGCTGCTCTTTACCCGAAAGAGTTGCTTTCCCTATGAAGTCAGGGTGGATTTTTTCTGAGCCCTAAAATGACACCGGGCGATACGGTGAGCCCCTGGGCGGGATGACGGTGTTC